>NC_041024.1:1846654-1966654 GCF_900634625.1 Parambassis ranga | reverse complement strand
CCAGCACACACACTCTCTCTCTCTCTCTCTCTCTCTCTCTCCTACACACACAGAGAAACTGGAGGTTTACTCACGTCTTTGAGCTGAACAAACCGTAAAGAAGAAGCAGACGACACATCCAAAAACATCGAGCGCAGGTTTGCTCTTTGGTTTCAGTTCCATGTCCCGACTTCAGAGGCAGCCACAAATGAAGTCCGAGAGGAGGATGAGGAGCCCGTGGTACCAGCTGGTACTCGTCCACATAATGCCCCGTCTGTGCTGCCCGGCCTGTGGGAGTAGACTACAGCAGCAATGTTTGTGACTTCATCTTACGGCCACATACTGCATTGAGCGCTGGCCAGCAGAGGACCCGCGGCCTCCCACTGACATACTTGCATCTCTTTTAGCAGCTCTGCGGGGCCTGCCGGAGGCCCCGGTGCATTCTGGGAGGAGTCCAGCAGAGGAATGGCTGACAGCTGGAAACATTCCTCACATGGAGGCCTGACACTCCTCAGACTGACGCCATGATGCTGAGGACTCACACACACACACACACACACACACTTCCTGGCGACAGGTGGAGGAGGTTTTGTGCTGAAGCTGCTGCAGAGTCAGCTGTAGATGTCAGACAGGACACTTCCTGAATTATTTAGTCTGTCAGTAAAATGTCTTTTTAATGCAGGCGACAGCAGAAAATGATATATGTTAACTTTAGAGCAGTTTTATTATATAATTCACAACGAACTGACCTCAATAAAAACCATATAGCAGAATTATAATGTTTTCTGGCAACAACCAGAATTTAATAAAACATAACATATAAAAATATGATTTTAGCAACATCATGTTTTAAAGGGAAATAAAAACTAATACATTCCATTACATTACTTTTTAAAGTTTGATCAGTAAAATGTTGAAGGTTAATGATTTATATGTTTATGAATGAGCACAAATACATGAGAGATGTGGTAATATTCTATTTAAATAAAACTCTCATTTTAACTAACTTTAATTTTGATGTGTTATCGTGAGGAATTGATGGATTTTGGCTCCTCTCAGCAGCTGTAACTGATCTGGTCCTCTTGCCGTCCGCCCGCTGACAGCAGGCTGCACGCTGGCACACACTGGGACACATGAAGGCTTCACATGTGGACAAGGCAGCTCTGTGCAGCACATCTGTGTGGGAACAACAAGCTCACAGTGTCATGATGTCACATGAAGCTCGTACATAATGTTTGCATGCAGAGCACACGCAGCCGATCGGCCTGGAAGCTGAGAAGAAACGCTGCAGGTCAGCTGTGAGAAGGCTTCACTGCTGCTGATGTGTCAACATGTGACCAGCAGGGGGAGGCGGAGCGCCTCGGACCGGATCAGGACTGCTGTGTCCATTACACACCAGAGAGTCAAAGAAACAACACAACCACAAAGAGTCAGGAAACAACCACAAAATGACTCATCATCAGGTAAACAAAAGCAATCAATAAGCTGATTAAAGACACTTTTTGTGTAGCTAGGCGCCCACTTGTGGCTGTGTGAGTAACTGCATCTCAGAATTCGTCACCGTGGCAACCAAGAAAATGGTGCAGAAGTTAGTTTAACACTGTGACGAAGTCTGTTTAAGCTTTGCAGCAGAGAAATGACAAAAAGTGCAGTTCCTCCAGTGTCCACTAGATGGATGCAGCAGCAGAAATAAACATGTTTACAGGTACAGGCTGGGTCTTTGTTCATAAGTCCGCTTTTTATGACGACTATACAGCAGGAGAACATTTTTATGGTTGGTTGGGTGTCACCTCGGATTACTGGCTTCCTTCTTCCACTTTGTTGTCTGTGTTGTGAGTTTGTTGCGGGTGACGCTTCAGCTTGTGGGTCTGTATCACAGACAGGATTAACTGTGTGTCAGGCAGCTCGGAGGTTTTGATGTCCGGAGCATCCTCACTGAGATAAGTGATCAAGTTCTGAGGCTGAAAAACTGCAGTTCCTCATCTGGCCACTTGAGGGTGGCTTTTATATGCGAGTCACTATTACCCCGTTCACACTGGGGGAAAAAATCTGGCTAAAGCGGGATTCGGGCCTATCCAGATGTGTTTTTTCTGAGTGTGAACACCTCGAATCCGGCTGTATCCAGTTTGATTTCAATCCGGCGCATGCGCACACGCGGTCCTACCGCGCCTTTAACAGACTCTGTATATTACAAGGCGCCACCTAGTGGTTTGGAGGACAGCAAACACGCTGGATGAAGCCGGATTGAGTGCGGACCATTGACAGTAAAAACTATGGACAGAGCTTCCGTGACGTCACCCGTTTGTTTCTGAAGAGCGGTTTTGAGTCTCAGTGGGAGGTTCCGGGACGTGATGACCGCCATTTTAACATGGGAGTCTATGGGAAATGACTCGCTTTTGGAGCCAGCCCCCAGCTGTTGCAGCGTGAATTACAAGTTTTGACACTTCCGCATGGGCTTCCACTTTGAGCCCCGAAGGTTGCCGCTTGGTGCGGACACAACTGTGTGCTAGCCAGATTTGAAAATAGGTCTGAACGCATCCAGCTTAAAGGCTGTCTGGGCTCAATCCTACTCTAGCTGGAATGACTTTCTCCAGTGTGAACGGGGCCTAAGTGCGTCCACCTGCCAACTCAGCTCCACTCCTGCTCCACCACTTAAATCCAGATGAATACAAACTCCAGCCTTCTCGGGGAAACTCCGCCCACTTTTGGCACCTGTGCTGTGTCTGCTGTGCAGCCACGTTACATCTCATCACTCTGACAGATGTTCTGAGATACTCCGATGTACGTTCCGACGTTCCATGAGTGCGTTCCTGCAGGTGCTGCCCTGTGTTTATGTAACCATGTGAGTGAGTGGTGATGTAACGGTGACTTGGGTTGGTGGGTTTAGCAGAGAAACTAATCTCATTAGAGACCTACTTAATAACATTCTTGTTCCACATAAAGCAGCTTAAAACACGGCTGGTGGACAAGATGACACCTTCAATATGAATGACATTAAGTTAATTTTTGTTTTTTTTTATTTAATTTTATTGATTCATGATTATTGCAGTAACAGAAGCAAAAAATTAAATCTTAGATTATGTGGATGATCACTGACGGTTCATCCCAAAACAAAGCAGAAGAAAACATTTAAAAAAAAGTGTTTTTAAAACTTGCATAAAAATCTGCTTCATATGAGCAAAGGCTAACAGCATTTCACTCTTCTCATATTCTCCTTCATAAATATGAGATACCACGATCAGGAAGGTGCTTCGCCCAGGGCGAGGCTCAGCCATCGCACTCTGGGTTCTTGTGCTGACCCCTGCGAATTCCCCACATGTGGGAATCTCGACTGCATAATTTCTGGTAGTGGGGGACTGGGTTCGCGCTCTCCCCGTTTTACCTGAATTTCCTCTCGGGGATTAATAATGTTGTGCAATAATCAATCTGTACCATCTATGCTCGTGTGCAATGTTTGTACAGGATTCCTTTCATCTTTTATTTTTATTGTATGTTTCATTTTATTCTATTTAATTCCTGCTTTTACTGTCGGTGTTGTTTTGCTGCTCGTACCCGAATTTCCCTGAGGGACCTTCCCAAAGGGATTAATAAAGTGCATTCTATCTATTCTATCCTCTAAAGTATCTTTGTATCTGTCTTAATATGATGGTCCTGCTTTTAGAGGAGACCTTTGCAGTGAGTGAACCAGCTGCTGACTGATGATCACATGAAGGACTTCAGGACTCATCCTCAATTATTCACACTGAGTCACGCTGACAACAGCAAAACATCAGCAGAAAAATACCTGTATTCATGTGAGAGCAATATTATTATATAATGTGCCACGAACTGACCTCAATAATAAACACAGAGCAGAGTGATCACCTTTTCTGAAGTGTCAAAGATAATAACTTTAGTCAAACATCCTTATCACAAACACAGAGTGTAAAAATATAATGTTATAATATGAAATAAAAAAGGTGATCATACGGCACCAGGTGGATCTTTGTCCCAGAATTCACTGCAGGAGCCACAAACCGTGCTCTACACAGGCAGTTTAACATCAGCTGCAGGTTGCTAGGCAACAGCAGCAACACATCGTGATAAACAGGAAGTCTTACCAAAAACAAAAAAAAACCAGACCGTCCTGTTTAACCTTCATCCACACACACACCTCTGTGGATCCTCCGACACCAGCAGGTGGACGAGGGGATGGAGGTGCCCATTGAATGGTGTGATACCAACAAGGAAGAACGACCAACATGTAGCAGCACTGCTGCTCTGTCACCATGAGCACACCCTGCTCCAACAGATGGCAAAACTCATGCTGAGTCATAAAATAGAATCATAAATAAATGATGGCTCCTTTTTTTAACCCATATTAATAAAGTCCTGCTGTATCAGACTGAACTGGTCCTGACCAGCGCCGCCGCAGCGTCCGGAGGGGTCAGGAGGAGAAACAAGAAGCCGAGGGTCAGGACGTTCAGTCAGGAGGAAGCTGGCTAACTTTACCTCCTGTTTTTCATTTCTACTTTCTTTGCAGTCATCAATAATCTTCATCTCTTATCTGCACACACACACACACACTCACAGTAATTAGCCTGAGCCCATCAGCTGCTCTATCTCACAGCGCTCCTGCCTTTTTATGAATATTTTAAAAAGCAGCTCGACGGAGGAGCTTCCACCATTTCTTCTTAAATCCAGAGAAGCAGCTGGTTGTTGCTGTTTCTGGGCTTATCTTCATTTAATGTGTGTGTGTGAGAGAGAGAGAGAGAGAGAGAGAGAGAGCGCCCGCAGCATTACAGAGCCATCACAGGCTTAATTAGGGCAGGCTGACCTCTTTAAACTGTGGTCAAGGGGCAGAAAATGGATCCACAGGAGCTTACGGTGGAAAAAGCTGCTCAGCGGGTGCTAACAGCTTTTTAAATGTGACACATTAGTCACTAAATAAATAAAGTCTGCTTAATCATCCCGTACTGTGACTCCTCTGTTCATACATCAGAGGTTTGCCGATGGGTCTGCATATCTTGGTTTAATTTTCAAACTAAAGTTGGAGACTTTCGAAATATCAGAAACTTTCAAAGAACACTCAGCAGCTGATTGGATGGACCATCCATCATGAGCTAACTTCAACCAATCAGATCGAAGAGGAAAGCATGTCTATTGGGATGCTGAGTGGTCTGAACCACCTATGGTTCGACCCGAGGTTAAAGCTTGAAGCCTGGCAGACTGAGAGAAACCAGGACACAGACATGCCTGCTTTAGTTTAGTGTAGAACTTTTTAGTGGCAGTGAGAGCGTTCACACAAACACACACACGTGATGAAGAGGTGAACTCCACCCTTTGTACAACAGTGAGACCGAACTATCTCCACTACAGGAGCAGCCATGTTGGAAGAAGACGCTCGAGTCTGCACAGCACATTGACAGTAAAAACTATGGACAGAGCTTCCGTGACGTCACCCGTTTGTTTCTGAAGAGCCGTTCTGAGGCTCGGTGGGAGGCTCCGGGACGTGATGACCGCCGCCATGTTGACAGCGTCACGTCCGCCAAAACTCTCAAATATGGACAAAGAGGGGGAGCACGAGCGGGGTTTAGGGGGGCGGGCGATCGTGGGAGCAGGAAACTCACGCTGTGATACGGCAACTGTCTGTCACTCAAGCGGCAACGCCCATAATTATGCGTAATTTTAAGTCAGAATACAATTGAAACGAGTGGGTTGTAAAAAAATTCACCCCCCGTACAACTGACACTAGAAGAGAACCTATCATCTGAGACCAGAGTGGTTTTTTGTACCAGGCCGTAAACATGTTAATTTCTGCTGTGAAGTCGGCCATTTTAACATGGGAGTCTATGGGAAATTACTCGCTTTTGGAGCCAGCCCCCAGCTGTTGCAGTGTGAATTACAAGTTTTGACACTTCCGCATGGGCTTCAACTTTGAGCCCCGAAGGTTGCCGCTTGGCACAGCACTGGTTTAAACCACTACCCCACACACCTGCTGACCGTGGTGTCCTTCTTTTTCAGCCAACAAAAACAAATTAAATATGAACATATCCAAAAAACAAACATTTGAGCAGAGATCAGTGATAACAACAAGCCACCGAGCCAGAAACCGTCTCTTTATTATTTGACGAGTATCCATCCGCTAACATGGAGGAGGCAGTGTTCATAGTCAGCCGGCCACCAGGGGGCGATCGTGATGTTTTGGCCTGACGTTTGGGGAGCTGTCATAGCATCCTTACTGCTGCCTGCTTGTCACGTGTGTTGTTGTTGTTGTGGGCGGGGCTTGTTACCATGGTAGCGGCAGAAGAGAATATTTTCCATGTTAAAATGATGATTCTGAACTTCACATGTTCTCGCTTCTTGTTTTTTTTGTTTTATTTTTGTAATCGAGTTTCCTGTGTGTCAGTTTTACTCCCTGACATTTTTCCTGCTGTGTGATTGGCCGCCCCGCCCTCATTGTTTCCACCTGTGTCGCCGCTTCATCAGTCTCTTTTTGCTCACACCCACTAAAACACGTTAACAAATACAGCCTTTGTTTTTTTTTAAAGTGTAACAACAGGTTAAAGGAAGCAGATGTGGCCTTTTCTATGTGTCCATATGTCTCATAGAAGCTGTTAAGGGACATGCTAGCATTTGCTGCTAATATAAGAGACTTTTGCAAAATGCTAAATCCAAAGAAGAGTGTGATGTTGAACGTTTCAGCACTCTGTGGCAGGCGCAGAATGTGTTAACCATCTCCCTTCACACCGATTTGTTTCTATTCTTCCACCCTGACAGATCCCAAACACATCAAGGTACAAATGTATTTATATTTCTGTGAAGACAAACCGACGTCAGCTCCTGAAAAAGTGGCTCTAAATCCTCACCCCGACATCACATGCAGCGAGCAGCTGACACACTTCCCTCCGCGGCCCCATGCGTGTAAAGGTGTTCGGGCCACGGCGGCTCCCGTGGCATGAATATCATTAGAATAAAGTCAGCAGCAATTAGCTTTTCACACAGAGCCGCTGAGCCTCCGGAGGAGAAGGAGAAAAGTTGAAGAATAGCACACATGCTTAGAGAAAGACAGCGCAGATGTTTAAGTCGCTCAGAATCCTTCAGGCAGAAAAGTGGACTGATGGAGGCGACGCAGGACCATATGAGCGGTAAAGATGAGTCACATGGAGACAAAGGCCTCAGCTGATCGAGATGCTTTTTAAGATGTAGAGATGGCCCCCTGGTTTCAGACAACATACATCAGTGTGTGTGTGTGTGTGTGAGCACACAAATGTGCTTTCACAAGCAGCACAAAGATTAAAGACTATAACGTCATGTGACCAGAAGTAAACGGACACCATGTGCAGCTTGGACTGGGCCTGGACTTTTGTCCCTGTAGGGAGTTGTGTTTTTGTGTCCAACAATTGACTAGAAGCTGTGGACACGCAGGAGCAGGAGGGTACATGATGTGGGCAAAAGTATGTGGACAGCCAGCCTCAGGCGTCTGTAAGGTCTGATGGAGCGTGATGAGGTCAGGGGTCAGGTGGTCTTGGGGTTTTTTTGTGCAGACAAACACACTAAGGGATCATCGGAATCCTCTTTATCTGCTCCAAAGCTGCAGCGCTGATCAGTGAATGGAGGTCTGGACTGTTAGTCTGGATACAGGAACATTTACACGAGGCTTTTCAGACTGAACATGGCGTCCGGTTACTTTTGGTGACATGGTGTGTTTTCATCCTGTGGGATAAACGTGGGATAACTGGGACCTGGAGAGAACCGTGACCTCGGTCCTCTTTGATTAGGAACCAGCCCACATCTGAGGACTTTACTCCCAGCTGGATGACTGCAGGAAGTCTCTCCTGAAATGAAAAGATTTTTGAGTTTTTGGTTTTTAATGATTCGGCAGGATTATTCATCATCATCCTCATCATCATCTCAAACCTCACTACCAGAGAGCACACAGAATAATTCATGATGTAACCCCGAGGGGAGGAGACGCGCTTTAAGGAGGATAGCGCTGCTTCATGGAGGAGCTCGGGGGACGTGGTGCAGGTGGAGGAACTTTAATGAGCGGCCTCCTCTCTGACAGACACTGCAGGTGTGGTTCAGTCCTCTGACGCTGTCCACGCCGCAGACAGTAACTTCCTCTCAGGTCTACGTCCTCACTCACATCTAACTGGAGCAGAAGTTCCTGCAAACTTTTAATTACATTTAATCACAGTTTGAAATGAACGGCTGAAGTTTCTGACTGCTCACATCAGGACGTCTCTGCAGCTCAGGACTCACATGGACACATGTGAGCAGCAGCAGGACTTGGACAGGACAGCAGGACTTGTTGTCATGGTCTCTTTTTTTTCACTTGAACCTCATGTTTTGTGTGTTCTTGGTTGTTTCTGTGTGTGGTCCTGGTTTATTCTGCCCTGTTTTATTATTCATAAAGTTTCCTCATGTATCTTTGCGTCTTTAATCGCGCAGTTTAAGCAGAGATACGGCCCGGTCTGTGTTTTAATAATAATAATAATTGAAACCTTTATTAGTCCCCCAATGGGGAAATTGCTTAAGGCAGCCCAGCAAAGAGCGCCATACACCAGTGAGTACACTGGAGGCCATGCAGGTAAAGTGTCTTGCCCAAGGACACACAACAGTGACTAGGGAGGAGTTGGGATCGAACCACCAACCTTCCGGTTACGGGACAACCCTGCCGCCCACTACTGCGCATGCGTTATCCGAACACGCTCAACGTCACGGAGCCTACACGAAATACTTTTAGATGAAAACAAACATGGCGGCGCCCACGGGGCGTTGGACAGAAGTGATGGAGGTCTGACGAGCTGAGGCAGCAACACGCAGCACAAACTGGCTGACTGAGGCTTTCATTGAAACAGCAGCAGTTCCGGGTTGTTGACGTGTTTAGTTTCCGGTTCAGTGTTTTCACCTGAGCACCTGAAGGCGCGTGTCTGTGAGCAGTGACGTCGCAGCCGACCACCGCACCGGACAGTGTGAGTTTTGACTTGACGTCACGTGTTGTGAGGCTTTACGTCCTCTGGTTGTTCCTGCTTTGTGATGACCTCGTAGGTCAATTATCCAGACTGTATATTAAGTTACTCTCGAACAACTGGTAATCTTTTATTATGTTATTTTATTCATGGTTGTAGTTTTCATCAAAGTCTTCCAAAAACAATGTGGCGATATGAATTACAGAAAATATTCATGGAGACCAGCAACAGACCGCGGTCGAAGAGCCACATGCCTTCAAGCTGCACACACGTCCACTCTCCTTCATTCTGATCATTCTGAAATTCAGAGTCAGCCAATAGAAACGCAGCATTAACATTTCTGTCTCCGTGTGGTATTTTCAATTAGAACAGGTCTTAAATACTAAACATACATCAAAACATATTCTCCTGGTCGACTCCTGCCACAACAGCCAATGAGAGGCTGCAGACTGGACATCATCATCATCATCATCATCATCATGAGTGGGATGCTCTGTGCTCTTACCGCTCACAAACATGGTGCCAACACACAAACACACAAACACAGGACCAAATGGAAAACAAAGAAAGAAGGTAAACAAATCAACACAATCTCACAACACTCCAGCTCGTGCTCGTCCTCCATATTTGTTTGTCTCTGAGTTAAAAACTGTTGACACGGTCACAGTCTGTGTGTGTGTGTGTGTGTGTGCTCCCTGTTTGTAAAATCAGTGAAGAGTTTAAAATCCTCCAGCGTGCAGCCAGTTTAACCGAACAGCAGCTGACTGTGACCTTCAGGTGCAGAAAGTAAAGCCTCCTCATGAGAAGCAGCTTCAGCGCTCCTGAAAGACAGACTAGACAACATGGCTACACATCAGACGATGAAGTACACGACTGAAATGTAACACAGACTGCAGGTGGTGGTGTTTGCAGAGCGTGGCGATGCTGCACTCCTGAGGTTGTGTTGGTGTTTTGGTGCATTAACTTTTAGTCTCTGGCTTCACAGATCATCATCATGTTCATTTATTTTCTCCCATTGGCTGTTTGTGGATGGAACGCATGAGCTGTTTACTTCCTGGTTGGACTACAAAAACACGTCATCACCTCTGCTGTGCTCTACTCAGTTTGTTGCAGAATTTTATAAGTTGAAATTTTCAATGGTGTGTGTGTGTGTGTGTGTGTGTGTGTGTGTGTGTGTGTGTGTGTGTGTGTCCTCCTCCTCCTCCTCCGCTCTCTCTGACGCGCTGAACCAAACCAGTCCGTCTCTGTGTGTGAGTTCACGCTGAGAGACTCACCTCTGTGTGTGACGCCTGTAGTAGCGGGTAGCGGTGTGTTTGTGGTGTGTGGGTCAGTGTGGGTCAGTGTAGGTGATTGTTTACTGTCGGACCTGCTTCGCCTTCCTGCGCGCACAGGCTCAGTAAGGAGATTTGCGCGGACGGATTTAAGCTGTTGCCTCCTGATTTGTCCACTTTGCTGAGTTGTCCCGCGGAGAGCAGGCTGAGAAAGCGGTCCACGTATCGCCACATGAGACGGGCAGTGAGAAGAGTTTAGGTGTGAGGAAAGTGGCGCACGGGAGCGGGTGAAGTCTGGTCACTGCGAGCTTTGCGCTTTGGAGAGCGGCGCGCACCAGGATGGGCGTCCCCACCGGGAAAACTTAGCCCGACTTCACCTGCTCACCTCCTGCTCATCGCACGGCTCATAGATGAGAACTCCTCCGGAGAGAGCCTCCACCTGTCGGACTTGGAGCGCGCCAGTCTGCTGCGCCAGGCGCCGAACCGCCGACCATGTCGCACAACTCCACTGATTCCAGCAACGACACGCTGCCGGCGGCCGCGGTGGCGCACTACAATTTCCCTGCGCTCATATTCGGGATTTTGCTGATTATCACCGTCACGGGTGGGAACGTGCTCGTGTGCATCAGCGTGTACCTGGAGAAGGCGCTGAAAACGACAACGAACTACTTCATAGTGAGTCTGGCGTTTGCAGACCTGCTGCTGGCGGTGCTGGTCCTGCCGCTCTTCGTTTACGCGGAGGTAAGACGCGGCTGTGAGGCGGACGACTGACCGGGCAGGGTGGCCCCTGAGGGGTCATCGGAGTGTAAGGGTGTGCTGTGTTTGACCCCAGAGGGTAAACTAAACGCAGGATTTTACCCAACAGCACCAAACCCCAGAGGCACCAGGACGCAGGCGTCCTTTAGAGGGGCCATTAGGAGCTTTTAATGAGAGGCCATTCCTCTCCTAGTGTGTGCAGCCGGGTGTTAGCACAGAAAAAGCAGTTTTCTCCAACATTTTCAAGTAGAACATATTTTAAATATGCTGCTTAAAATTATAAATAGGATCAAAGTTAATGTAATCATGCGTGGCTGCCAATTACACCCCCCAGACCCAGCTCATTATGACACAAAGCAGAGGCAGCACTGCCCCCCCCCTCCCTCCTCTCACCTCTTCATCAGGATTAATCAATGACAGCAGAGACACTGGTTTACCAGCAGATGTGCGATCCATTATTCTTAATATTTCCTTTAAAGGGTGTAATTTAGTTCTCAGCTAAGTATCAGAGGCCGGCTGCCTGCCGCCCGGATGCCTGTCTGAATATCCCAGAGACGCCCCGCTGAGGATTCCCCTTAAGTCCTCTGTAATTAGCTGCATTTGTGATCTTGTTACCTGTGCCAGTGGTGTCGCAGCCACGTAATCTGACTGCCACACTGGTGGTTTATCACTGGATTAGAACAGCCCAGCCTGGGGGGTTAAAGCCTGCCGTGTTCACCTAGAGAGAAGTCAGGGGTGGAGAGGAGGAAGAGGACGGAGAGAGCCGGTGTTTTGTTTTTTCTGCAGGAATGTTTGTGAGCTGGCACAAGAGGATTACACATATTTACACAGAGATTTGGGGCAGCTAATGAGTCGCTGTTGTGTGCAGTTTCAGGGTGGAGTTTGGTCCTTGAACATGCTGATGTGCGATGGCCTGATGACCATGGACGTGATGCTGTGCACCGCATCCATATTCAACCTCTGTGCCATCAGCGTGGACAGGTATGTGTGCGTCCGCCAGGGAGACATCAATCATCACACTGCAGGAGAGGGAGGGAGGAGGCTCAGAGTTTACAAAGTTCCAACAAGGACACATAATTCTCTCATATCCTCATCCAAACAAAAAAACGTTGACTGTCAGTAAAGATGGACGACGTGACAGCCCCTCAAAAGGGGAGGCCAAAACATCTGGAACTCTCCCTGGTGGCTGGCCGCAGACATATAGCTCCTAAACCCCACCTCTCCCATGTTAGTGGATGCAACACAGGCTCCACTAAAAACTAAAAGTCCTCCTCAAATTGTTCTCAGAGATGGTTCATGGCCTGTCAGCTAGTTTTTTTCAAACACTCATATTTGAACATGTGTTTGTGTCTAATTGGTTTTTGTTGGCTCAGAAAGGAGGAAGTAAAGTCGTGGTCTGGAGCCCGTGGAGCAGCTAAGCTACAAGCTAAGTTGAGTTGATGTGGAAGTGGATGAGTGTTCACCTAGAACAATGTGGCTTCACCCCTGGAGCTCTACTGCACAGACTCTGCTTCCGGCGTCACTTTTTACCTCGGTTTTGTGCCGACTGCGTCAGTGGATACACCGCCACCCACACCAAAAGTAGCCTTTAGTATAAACAGTGTCTGCTCCCAGAGCATCCACCAGCAGACTCTGGAGCTGTCTCTGTCTGCAGCGTCCACAAACATTTGACAGGACAGCTTTGGTCCACACATGGACAGTGTGGCATGCAGCATGTCCTCTTATTTTTGAACCCAGAATAGCAGCATAGAGAGGTTCTCTTCTGTACCGTACGCTTCCTTCTGACTGCACTTATAGGTGCGAAACATGTAGAAAAACACTTTGGAAGACAGTGACTGGGCTTTAAAATGGCTTCTAATGTCTGTGAGGAGTCGGTGTTTGATGTGGGCTCCTCTGTGTTTTGCAGATTCATCGCCGTGTCCATCCCCCTGAATTACAACCGCAAACACGTGGACCAGCGTCAGCTCGTCCTGCTCTCGGCCACCTGGCTGCTGGCCCTCGCCGTGGCCTCGCCCGTCATCTTTGGCATCAACAACGTGCCGAACCGCGACCCCAGTGAGTGCAAGCTGGAGGACAACAACTACGTGGTCTACTCCTCGGTCTGCTCCTTCTTCATCCCCTGCCCCATCATGGTCCTGCTCTACTTTGGGGTTTTCCGCGGCCTGCAGCGCTGGGAGGAGACCCGCAAGGCCAAACTGCGCAGCAGCATCGAGGCGTGCAGGAAGCTGCAGCACGCCGCCGTCGCCACCGCCCTCCCGCCTCTGACGGGCACCATCCCAGGCCCTCTGCCGATGCCCCTGCCCAGGGTCATCGAGAGGGATCTGGCCCAGTCCCGGCTGGACGACACGGGCGACTACATCCAGCAGGAGATCCCATACCCCCGGCAGTACAGAGAGAACTCGGTGCCGACGATAACGTTCAGCCAGCAGCAGCACATCAAGAAGAGAGCCAAGATCAACAGCAGGGAGAGGAAAGCCATGCGGGTGCTGCCCGTCGTCGTGGGTGAGTGTTCACCGTGTTTTAGGAGGCTTTAGTCCATTACCCACAAACCATTACTGGATTTATAAGAGAGGCGAGCTGCTGATGGGGGTCCTGCTGTGAGTACCTGCAGCCTGCACGGTGGTTTACAGCTCAGCCCCAGGTGTGAGCAGCGCGGCGTGCTGGTTGGTGTGTGTGTCAGTAACTGTGCTGACTTATTTCCTGCTGTTGTATCAGAATACACTTTAGAGGCTGTAAGTCAACACATTTAAATACGAGCAGCACATGTTTAACTCCACAAGTCTGACTCACAGCAGTCTGTTATGGACTCATGATGTCGCGATGACACTGATAGACCACCCTAAATCCTTTCTTTGATAACTAAAGGATCCAGATGATCATAGAGGCACTGTTACGACCCTGACTCAGGGGGTAGCAACGTGAAAACATGAGCAAGTGGATTAAAATAAGATTTACATTTATTTACAAATTAATTTGCAACAAAACTAAAGAAATAAAGCGAGGTGGTGTGGTGTGTGTAGGAAGGCTCCCTTATACCCTCAGCTGATGACCAGGTGCAGCTGATGAGTAGACGGTCCCTGCTGATTAGGTGTCTGGAACAAAAGAAGAAAACGCACCAAAAACGGACACCCTAGTGGACATAACACCTCCCCCCCATAGAAGCGATGCCACACAAGGCATCCTATCTTTTCTATTTAACAATATTTCAAGTTTCAGCCCCAGCAGAATTTAAATCAACTCAAGTCAACTATTCCAACACCACATCTGCTGATTTTACAAACACATATAATACTCAGAAAGACTCTCTTGTTTAGGAAAGACCTTAAACAAAATTTACAATTTTTATCATCCAATTGTGGTTTTACACACCAAGTGTCTGCACAAAGTAGTACAGCTACACACAAAGCCGCACATCACACGCTCTCTCTCCACTAAAGATACTAAGCGTGCTCTAGACCAAATGAACCATACAAATAGGTTTCCTTGAATGAATGGCATAATTGCCTATGAATCATCTTCAGATGCACACAACAGGAAAACCTATAACACAAAATAACTACACAAATGGGTTTTCAGAAGCACATGTCCTTTCAGCCATCCTTTCATTGCAGTGAACAGTTACTGAATTAAACCTGTAGAGCTGATGATGGGTCAGTGCAGTGCTATCATGCTATGCTAACCTCCACACTACAGACATACTGCTGCTTTTATACACATGATGCCATGTTTAACAAGTATTAGTCAGGGTTGACTCTTTGTTCATATTAAGGCTAATATCATCTATCAGACAATAGAATATCGTCCATGTTATACGTAACATTGTTATTTAATCCTTTTTTCAACATATATATATTGATATGAATCAATTTGTATTGTATGTATTTTTATTTTTTGTACCTGCTAACTCTGAGATTATAGAGTTGGCTGATGTTTGTTTGTCCTCTCCGCTCTGAGTGGCATCACGCTGGCAGAGAACACCTTTTATTTTGACCACTTCTCTGCTTCAGTTGTCGGTTTATTCACTGAAGCAGGAAATGGAGGTAAAACAGCTCCTGGCAGCAGGTGAAGTGTTTAATTAGCGCTCGACAGTTCAATATGGTAATGACCACTGTTTTTAAAACCAGCACTGCAGCAGTTTACAGTGATTGTCTGTAGCTCCTGTGACTCAGACCCGGTGCTGACCTCGTCATCGCTCTGGACGGACTCTGGTCAGAGCGGTGAATCCACCGTCAGTCTGGACTCTGTGACGGTCCTGCAGGTCAGCGCCAGCCGCCGTCTCTGCCAATCAGCAGCGCCATTATAGCTTAAAGCCTTCAATCCAATTATTATACAACACATGATCTCATAGTCACCTCGGACAGAGAGCGGCCTCATTCACAGTTTGGCCTAATAACATGTAGCTGGGTTGGATTTCTGTGTTAACCATTCGATGCATTAAAGCAGAATCTGAACAAACGGCGAGGAATCCTCGGAGGTCGACTTGAGTTTAGTGAAGTACACAGTGGTGTAAACCATTCAGGATGATTAACGTCTCAGAACACGCTGTGCAAAACCTTCACTGCCGGACCGCAACACAGGAACGCAAAGATCCTACCACGTCTTTAAATTAAGTTATAATTTGATGCTTTCTCAGATCCGAACGCCACCGTGCAGCCTGATCCCAGAGATTCCCTCCTGAGCTTTCTTACCCAGAACAGAAATGTCAGCACAGACAGCAGACACTTAAAATCCTGAGATCATGTTCACAAAGGTTCATCTCAGACCTCCAAGATTTGACTCCGCCTGGAGTCCAGGATGACGGGGTCAGATGTGGTTGGTTAACGGGTCAGAGCTCAGTGTTACTGCGGCCACACAGCCGTTACAGTCTCGTGAACACTTTTGTGAAATAATCTTGAATATGTCACAAACGGCCGCTCTGATTTGAAGAATGTACGAGAGCTTCCTCTGGAGGATTTCCTGCCTTGCTCCTGCTGCTGCTGCTGCTGGACAGAGGTCTGCGGTGCTGTATTATCCTTATTAAAGCCTCCAATCTCCTGGAAAGAGAGACATAAATCCCATCCATCACCCCCTCAACACAAAGCTAATAAATCACTCAAATGTGCGTTATCGCCAACAGGAGGCAGCACCAGAGACAAATGGCCCGGGTCTGATTCAGTGACACAGTTATTCTTAGACCTCAGCGATCGGGGAAAAGCTTATTAAGGAGCGTTATCATCTCCAGCCTGAGCAGAAAGCTCCGCAGTGTTTGGTCTCAGAGGTCTGCTGCTGGATTCCTTTCAGCTGAGGCTGTAAATCAAACGCACGCCGTCCGCTCGCCGTCCTCGCTCGCTCAGCATAAAGAGAAGACGCTTCTGTTTCCTGTCCTCTGTTACCCCGTTCACACTGGGGAAAAAAAATCTGGCTAAAGTGGGATTCGGGCCTATCCAGATGTTGAGAGCACCTCGAATCTGGCAGTATCCAGTTTGATTTCAATTCGGCTAGATCCACCCACGAGAGGCTCAAATGTGGCTCAGGTGTGAACGCAAATGTGGGTCACGAATCCGGCTAGCGACATGCCACTTCCGGTTAGTGATGTGCTGCTACTTCCGGTTCACAGGGCGCGACACGGGACAAAAAAACGCACGACGCATGCGCACACGCGGTCCTACCGCGGCCTGAACGGACTCTGTATATTATGAGGCGCCACCTAGTGGTTTGGAGGACAGCAAACACGCTGGATGAAGCCGGATTGAGTGCGGACACAAGTGTGTGCTAGCCAGATTTGAAAATAGGTCTGAACGCATCCAGCTTAAAGGCTGTCTGGGCTCAATCCTACTCTAGCTGGAATGACTTTCTCCAGTGTGAACGGGGCCTGTGTGAGTTTGAACAAGGAAAGAGTGAAAAAAAGTCAGAAAATCCAAAATTTATTGAACGCCCACAAGCAGTGAGTCAGAATGATGAGGCCGCATGCTTCTGCTTCGCCTGTAATGAACTCCGTCTGGTGGTGAATCATTTAGAGTCGCTCCTTCATCCGACGGTTCCCTGTGGGACCGAGCACAGAGACAAGTGAGGTCTGATCGGATGTTCTCTGTTCTGTTTGAGGAGTTTGTGGGTCCATGTTTTTGTTCATCTTTCTTGAGGTCTCATCCCTCTCAGTTCAACTCGAGTTCCCTGAATGAGTGTTTAAACTTTTGAATTTGTGTGTTTTAAGTTGATCTTGAGGCTGCAGGTCTTAACCCCTTCTCATCTACCTATTTTTTGCTATCCTCGCCTAATTTGCATACCCAAAAGAAAAAGTTTATAACAGGAGAACTTGCTCAATTCGGATGTTTTGGTGAAATCTGTTCTGGTGTGAACGGACTGCGGCTCTGAAGTGACCCGCATGCGCAGAAGAGGACACTACGTCACACAATGATGTGCTTGTGTGGCTTTTTTTACGTTAATGTCCGATCGTAGCCGACATAATTACAACAAAATAATATTAAGAAGAAGAAGAGAGCAGCAGCTGCGTCTATAGCTAACGTCTGTACAGAGATGTGTGTGGGTGCGGAGTGGTGGGATAGTGATGTGACTGCTTTTAGCGACACATTCATAACTTCAGAATGACGAGAATACGTCATACGCATAGCCGTAAAAAAACGGATACGTATCTGATTTAGGACCACATATGAGTGGCCTGGGTCGGATATAAAAAATTGGAATTTAACTGTTCAGACTGTCGTGACAATATCAGATACAGGTCACTTTCGTGCCACAAAATCGGATTGGGGTCACTTTAGCCTGCAGTCTGAACGTAGCATGTGTCATTTTTATTGCCTAATCCAGCCGCCATTTTAATTTAAGAGACTTAACCTCGAATGAAAACAAGCAGCTCAGGTTGTCAGGGGGACTGTCTGCAACGTTGCGTCCTTACATGGTTATTTGCAGCTGTATTGGTCCCACGTCCAGATGATGTCTGCCAATGCGTCCTTTAGCATAAATGTGGTGGATGTATTCTCCACCAAATGTGGCGTACGTGTTGCTTCCTGTTTTTGTCAGTTCGTTTCATGCTCTTGTGCTCGAAGCCTTCTTCTTCTTTGTTTTTATTTGTTTGCACTTTTCGCTCCTTGAGTTTGTATTTCTTATTTTTTGGTTTATTATAGCCATGTTTTCTGTTGGACCTTGTTCTTTATTTGGGGCTTTGCCACCATGTCACACCTAAAACACACCGTTAGCTGCCAGCACCTCTCACAGGCAGCTGATTGGTCGCCTGAGCCTTTGTGAGAATCCAGCTGCCTCACAGTGAAGCTTCTAGAGAAAAGCCAGTTCTGCCACATTGGCAGTAATCATCACACTGATAAAAGGAGCTTTAATTAGGAGCGTAATTATGCACTCAGTTCACAGCTTTTAACATTTCATGTTTGATTGTATCTTGATTAAAAAGACTTTTTAATTTGAACGCTCTCAGTTCTTTCTGTTCTTCTTTCATGAGCTCATGTGCTCCGCACACTGCAGATGTTTAACTAGCTGCATCTTTACAAACCAGCTTTTTACTCGGATACTCTCTGACAGTGTTGGTCATGTGACTGCTGCTTCCTGCTTGTTGCTGAGGAGGGCAGGATGTTCAGAGTCAGAGAACTGTGCCTTTCTAACTCCCCCTTGTGGTTTCTTTGTGTTGCTGCAGGCTGCTTCCTCTTCTGCTGGACTCCCTTCTTTGTAGTCCACACCACGCGGGCCGTGTGTTTGACGTGCGACATCCCTCCCAGTCTGATGAGCACCGTCACCTGGCTGGGCTACGTCAACAGCGCCCTCAACCCCATCATCTACACCATCTTCAACACCGAGTTCAAGAAATTCTTCAAGAAGTGTTTCCGCAGCTGCTGCTGACGGCACGGACTCGGCCTGCGGCCTCCAGCTGTCAGCCTGTCATTTGACGCAGTTTTTGGTGATAAGAGTTCAATTTCTGGGTCCATTTTTGTCATTTGCTGATGTACTCTCCTGACCTCTGAGGATTACTGCGCAGAAAAAAAAGATGATGTTTCACTGGAAGGCTGCGCACAAACTGAAGAGGAAGATTTCAGTCTGTCTATATAGCACTTCTCATTCTGGAGCACACTGTCCAGCAGCCTTGGTCAGGTTGGATATGGTCTGCCAGTTCCAGTGAAGGACATGAGGATTTGTGCAGGGCCTGAGCAGCATGACTGCCTGAAAGGATAATCTCAGGGCAGAAAGGTCTCTGAGAATACAGACATACAGGCTGAATGAGCTTCAACCGAGCAGAACGACGAGCGGCTCCACGGCCAGAGCGTCCCTCTGAAAATCAGCCGATCGTGTCCGTCTTTCATCTCTCAGACAGGAAACGTGAAGCCACAATACATTCAACAGCTCGTTAGCTTAGCTTAGCATAAAGAGGACCAAACCTCAAACAAGTTTTGGGCTGCAGTTCCTCAAGTGTCCACTTGAGGGCTGACCCCAAAATTCTTTTATTCGGGTCTCCAATGACCTCCATGTCGGCCATTCATCCATGCATCAATTTTCTTCCACTTATCCAGTCCGAGGTCACATGGGAACAGGAAACCCCAGACCTTCCTCTCCCTGGTCACCTCCAGCTCATCTGGGAGGATGCTAGGGTCTTCCCGGGCCAGCCGAGAGACGTAATCCTTCCGGTGTGTTCTGGGATGCCCTGCTGCCTCCTTCAAAATGGACATACCTAGAACACCTCACCAGGGTGGTCCGGGGGGGCATCCAAGCCACCGCTGAACCACCTCAGCTGTGCAGCACCTATTGACCCTGTCCCTGAGGGAGACACCAGCCAGCCTGTAGAGGAAACTTGTTTTGGCTGCTGTATCTATGTTAATAGGCTTAACCTATAAATTAGGAGGCACCACCTGGAGGTAACCTCAGAATGTTCCTCCATCTATACTTACAGTCCGGTGTTTCCCCTACCACTGTATCAGTCCATAGTGGTGGCTCCAGCTGTGGCGGCCATCTTGGAAATGGACATTTTATTATGGAGGTCAGTGGAGATTGACTCACTTTTGGATATAGCGCTCGAGTGGACCCCGGAGGAACCGCACTTTGTGACTTCATCCTCACTCCTGGAGGTCGCTGCTTGGTATTATTAAGTGTTGACGTATTTAAAGTTAACAAAGGACACTTAAGTATTTTTTTAATTAATCTGTTACATGCCCAAAAAAAACTGCTCAACACTGGGCGCCCCCTGCTGGTAGAAGTGTGTGCCATATTCAGCTCAGCTCCTTCTACTCTTCAGGATGTCAGTGTGGACTCAGGTCCTTCCAGAAGAGGAACAAAACCCCACCGCTGTGTTAAAATAAGACCGGCTGCAGGGAGGTGAGGCTGATGAGAGCTGAGCAGTCAGCCGACATCACTGACGTCTTCTACGAGCTGTGTGTGGACAGGCCAATGGGTTTACAATGCAAACACACACGGCGCGGCTGAAAGCAGCTCAGCGCGGCTATTTAAAGACACTTAAAGACCTGCAGTCATACAGTACTGAGTAGCATTATGCCTTAAGTTCAAAGTCTGTTACTGTCCGTCATCACAGGATTTAAAACACGGATGAGATCCCAGCAGTCTTTTTGTAATATAGCAGAAAAAAGAAGTTATTTTAATGTGAAACATTTTTTTATTATTTGCCTCTAAATGTTCTAAATTCATAGAAATAAACATTTCCGTTCTCTAATAAGATGCATTTATATTAGATGTTAATGCAACCGTGGAGTCGCTTTAATAGAAACCTCCAGATTGTGTCTTGATCTTTCGTTCGCACACGCGAGTCTTTGTCATGTTCTGTGAAGTCTGAGTGTGTGTGTGGTTACTGCCTGTGCCTACTGTATGCCATATCCACGTTTTATGTGGAAACCTTTCTAATAAAGTGTGTCGCCTTTCTAAGTGTTGCTGTGGCTGCTCAGGGTGGAGGTGGACGTGGTGTCTTCATGCTGGAACAGCTGGAGGCCAGCGCTCATAAAGTAGAGGGTCGGCGTGGTGTTTCTGCAGGAAGTCCTTTGGTTTTTCTGGCTGTTGTGTGTCTCTGTGGTTGTTGTGTGTCTTTCTGTGGTTGTTGTGTGTCTGTGGTTGTGTGTCTTTCTGTGGTTGTGTGTCTCTCTGTGGTTGTTGTGTCTCTCTGTGGTTGTTGTGTCTCTCTGTGGTTGTGTGTCTCTCTGTGGTTGTGTGTCTCTCTGTGGTTGTTGTGTGTCTTTCTGTGGTTGTTGTGTGTCTCTCTGTGGTTGTGTGTCTCTCTGTGGTTGTTGTGTGTCTCTGTGGTTGTTGTGTGTCTCTCTGTGGTTGTTGTGTGTCTCTCTGTGGTTGTTGTGTGTCTGTGGTTGTGTGTCTCTCTGTGGTTGTTGTGTGTCTCTGTGGTTGTTGTGTGTCTTTCTGTGGTTGTTGTGTGTCTCTCTGTGGTTGTGTGTCTCTCTGTGGTTGTTGTGTGTCTCTCTGTGGTTGTGTGTCTCTGTGGTTGTTGTGTGTCTCTCTGTGGTTGTTGTGTGTCTCTCTGTGGTTGTGTGTCTCTGTGGTTGTTGTGTGTTTCTCTGTGGTTGTTGTGTGTCTCTCTGTGGTTGTTGTGTGTCTGTGGTTGTGTGTCTCTCTGTGGTTGTTGTGTGTCTTTCTGTGGTTGTTGTGTGTCTCTCTGTGGTTGTGTGTCTCTCTGTGGTTGTTGTGTGTCTCTCTGTGGTTGTTGTGTGTCTCTCTGTGGTTGTGTGTCTCTGTGGTTGTTGTGTGTCTGTGGTTGTGTGTCTCTCTGTGGTTGTTGTGTGTCTCTGTGGTTGTTGTGTGTCTCTCTGTGGTTGTTGTGTGTCTCTGTGTGTTTTATCCCTCTTGTTTGCGCTCTGATGTGGTTTTGTGCTTGTTGTTTGTAGCCATTTTTACCCTTTGTGTGTTTTATGTTGTTTTGTGTCTGTTGTGTGTTGGCTCTGTGTTTTGTGTCTGCGTGGTTGCTTCGTCCTTTTGGTGCTGATTGTTTGGATCTTTGTGGTGGTTTTTGTTCTGTGTGTGTATTATTTTGTGCCTTGTCTTTGTGCCCGTTTTTAACCCATTCATGTTGTTGTTTTGTGTCTTTGTGGTGATATTTTTGTTGTCTCTTGTGTCCCTTTTCTGTCTTTGTACTTGTTTTTATCTCTGGTGTTTGTGTGTCTGTTGTTGTGTGTCTCTCTGTGTGTCTGTACCTTTTAGTGGTTGTAATGATTGTGAATGTCTTTGAGGTTGTTCCTCATTCCTTTGTGGTTGCGTGTCTGTGTAGCATGTGCTCTTTGTAGTTATTTCCTGTCCCTTGGACATTGTTTTGTGTCTCTTTTTCCTTATTTGTTGCTATTTCCATCATTTGTTTCTTCTTGTGAAGCCATTTGACACCATGGGTCTAGTTTCTGTGTGGCTGTGAGCTCATGCTGCCGGTCCCTGTGGGGCATCTCAACTTGAATGATTTGTTTTTGGAATCTTGGCTTGAACAGTTCGACATAATCTGACAACACAAACCAGCCACATACAGAAACGTGTTGCATGTCGAAGGCGCTTCCTGTCAGTCTGGTGTGAGTTCTGTGGGTTCTGAGGGGTTTGTGGGTCCTCACAGGGGGTTCTCTGCTGGACTCTGGTCTGTTTGTGTAATTATGTGCAACATTGTACATTTCAACCAAAACTCAAGCTGTCGTTACAAAAAAAACACACACACACACTTAAGATTTAGTTCAAGCTGGAGATATTAGGACAGACGAGTCCTCCCTGAGGACGGCATTAGGAGGTCCACAAAGACTCGGACTCACTTCCTGCTGCGTTAATTCATCTGAATGAATGCGGGATTAATAGAAGCCCAGACGTTTTCTACCACCAGGAGAGAAAAGTAGACGGTGAATAGGCGCCCGGCTGAGCTGTGCAAATTGGACATCAAGGTCTGCACAGTCTTCGTACCTCCTGCTGGGAGGACTCAGCGTTAGAAACCAAATTCTCCTGTTTCCATCCGCTCCATGCTTCTATTCTCATCCTGCTGCTAAAAGTGTCAGTGTGACTCAGATAACAAGCTGCGTGTGTGTGTTAGTGTGTCTGTGTGTGTGTGTCCAACATGCCCTGACACCAAATAACATGTCAACAGGTGCTCAGAAAATCATCAGAGTCAGAGGTCGTTGTCGGAGGTTAAATACACGCAGCTCTGACCGCTTGACATTCAGCTGGAACATTGTGTTCCTCGTTTTATTTTTATTTTCTAATAGATGCTATCGCTCGTTTTGTTCGATTGGATTTTCCTCATCTGGAGGGAAATTCGGCTGAATGTTTGGCTCATTTATGCAGAAATATCGAAAATGTGAGGGTTTACAAAGTTCTCACCACCGTCTGAGCATAAAGGTCTAATATTTCATTCGCTTTTTAACAGTAATAATGCTCAGCGGGGAAGATCTGACTTTAAGAAGCTTTCAGAAAGCAGAAAGAAAGAAGAAACTATCCTTGCAGCAGATGAGAATATGATGCAGTAATTCTTGTTAGATGTCAGCTGCAGCCTGAAAACACATTTTCTTCAGGCTGAGGTGAAAGGAGAGGTGAAAATTGGTGCCAGGCGTCAGAGCTGGATTTAAACAGCCGAAGCAGGTGCTGAATTTGATCAACTCTATTCTGATCTGTAAAACTACAAAGCCCAAAAATAACACATGACTCAATGGGCGCAGTGTGGAGGCTGATTCATCTCAGCTGGAGAGACGTACAAATGAAGGCAGCTCTGCTCAGTGTGGGTACAAAAGATGACATGAACAGACCTGGATCCAGGGGTCTGTGTCCACTTCTCTGCCACGTTCTTGGCTTCCACCAGTTACAACAACTTCCTTGTTGTTCTTGTGATTTATTCATTTATTGGAAATAAACACCGACACACCGTCCAAACACACCAAACTGACCGTTTAAACTCAAACATGTAAGGATGCTGCAGGAGGCGCAGACTCCCTCCCTGCCTCACTGAATGACAGCTGAGACAGAGATAATGGATATATTGTCATGTATGGTGTAGCTTTCAATGAGATGCATCTAATCCGCTCGTTTCCGACGCGTCTTTATCGACACACGCCTCCATGTGAAACTTTAATTTGCATATTAAGCATCCAGCTCACATACACACGACATAAATCATGTCACATCAGCACATTCAGAGGGCTCAGCACTTACAGCTCCGCTCCTCTCTCCACAGGGCGACTGCAGCTGTAGCCTCATACGTCACATGTTTCGATAAACAAAGTCCTGGACCCAGGAGGTGCAGGGACTTCCTGTTTGGAGAGGTCGCTGCAGGCGGACTGAGGTGTTTGCATACTCATACTGGACTTATTAACAGCACGGAGGAGTAAATAAACACACTTCTGCTGTCCTCTGGCTCCCCCTGTTGGTTACATTCATATTGCATCAGAGACCTTTTTTTTATTTGTCTTAATGTCACCGAATCCTACACGAGGACAAGGATCATCTTCTCTCCTCTGAGCTCTGCGGCTTTAACAAAAACAAACAGCAGCGATGTTCCTTCTCTTATATGAACACAAACACACTTCAGTTTATTATGACAGTCCCACACACACACCCCTGCTGCTGGGGATCAATCCACTGATGAAAACAGACCTCATAGAATAATACAGGACCGTGTTTTAATCAACAAACCAAACCAAACCCTTACATTGACCCTGAAGCCTTAAAAAGTTTAATTTCACCTCCTAATTCCAGTCAGACACTGGTATTATCACCTCAGGTGAACACAGACCACCTTACAGCACGTTTCCCTGCAGAAGCTGTGCAAAAAGAATAAGAAGAATTCACAAACTCTCTGTAAAATATTGTCTATATTTCTTAAAAACATCTTCTAAACAGTATGCCCTCCATTGCAGTTCATTATTTATTTTCCACTGACCCCAGTTTAAACATATTTATCTCAGTGAAACAGTCAAGAGAGAAGTCTAATCCTGCAGTCTTTGAGTGCAATGAATAAAAGTCTCCCCCCCTCCGCTGTGATGTGGAGGAAGCCGCTCACTCCTCTGGTGTTGTTGCAGCCTGTGGAGGAGAGTAAACAATAGGATGAGCGAAGCTGAAGGCTGCGTCGCTAACATGCTTAAAACTGCAGCAAAGTACAGCTCTGCAGGAGAAGCTCTGTCGAAGGAAAGATCTGACTGAACTCTTTGTGTTGTTGCAGATACTTGCTCAGATTAGTGCTTTTATTTTGAAAGGAATCACTTCAGGAGCAGTTTCAAATCTAATCTGTGGTAAAATCACACCCTCACTTTCTCACTGGCAGCTGACATCAGCGCCTCCAGCTCCTGAGTCCACCCGAGGGCATCGACCAGAGCCTGAACCCCGCTGACCAGGTCCCCGAGCTGCGCCACGTCCTGGTTCCGGCGGCTCGAGGCAAACGGCCCCACCAGGTCCCTGTTGATGAGCAGGCGAGGGACGGAGCTGCGCACGGCGCCTGCCAGGCTGGCGAAAGGCTCCACCTGCAAGAGTCAACAGCAGCGGTCAGGCTGAACGTGCGGTGCAGTTTCCTCCTGAACACCGAGGTGCTGCTCACCACCAGTGAAGTGCCCATGATGATCAGCAGGTCTGCCAGAGGGAAGTCTGTGAGGTACTTGAAGAAGTGACGAGGAAGCTCCTCCTCGAAAAACACGATGTCAGGCTTCACCACCCCCTTACAGGTGGGACACTTCGGGACAGTCCCGCTCATTATGTCCGGCTAATGAGACACACAATCAAAGGGTTAATGTCTGTGTCTGGTGTCTAACCAGGAACATGCTGCATGTACAGGGACTCACTCTGAGGTCCTGACCCTCGTATTTCCTCCGGCACGTGGTGCAGGTGGCGGTGGCGAAGGTGCCATGGGCCTCCACCAGCATCTCCGGAGGAATCCCTGCCACTGCACACAACCACAAAATGAATAACAGCACCATCACCGAGGAGATGGTAAAGAGACGAAGACGTACGTCTCTCCAGCCCGTCGATGTTCTGCGTGTACATCCGCAGGAGCTGACCCTTCTCATGAAGCAGCCGCACAAAGTAGTGCGTCAGGTTGGGCTGGTAGTTTCCTGGACACAGCTCTTTGGCCAGCGCGAAGAACGGCTTAGGGTTGCGGTGGAAGAAGCCGATCTGGAATATGGCCTCAGCGTAAGGCAGGTCATACTGCTGCAGGTTGTCATAGAGACCACTGCCTGGGGACCTGAAAGCCCAGAACATGCCTCATAATAAAGACTCTTCCTGAAAATGATCCCAGGACTGGACACAGATCTAACCTCTTTACCTGAAGTCTGGGATGCCACTGGGAGTGCTGATCCCAGCACCAGCCATCACCACCACACGCTTGTACTGCTGTTCCCTAAGATTCTTGGCGATGTCCTCCAATGTCAGCTGCTCGGCTGAAGCACCGCCGCCGTGGGAGAAAAGTCCTCGAGTCCCACTCCACACTCCAGAGTGGGACTGTCTGTGAAGAAGCAAACCTGAGCAACAACATCACACTGAGAGCCACTAAACATCCTCAACGCTCCAAGCAGACCGTTTATAGGTTTCACAATTAAGTACAATTTAACTTAAAGGTAGGTAGGTGTTTTTATTCTGATGCACTTTTTGTTAAATGAGTGTAACTTCTCTTTACAATCCGATAGAAACCAATTAGTTTAAAGCGAAGAATATGAATCATCTGTGGAAGCTATAAAACACTAAAAACATCAGCCAATCCTCCGGGTGGACCCTGTGCGGAGTATTGGCTGGTTGTCACTCTCTTCCTGCTCTGCGCGCACCAGAGAGGTGCAGACCGCAGCTCGTCTTCAGGTGATGCGCGTCCATGTGATTGGGAGGCGTGGCTTCGGGGTGAGCTCCGAGAGAAAGGGGCGTGTGTTTACTTTGGAAATCTGGCTGACTCTCCTACTCTACCTTTAACTACAGAAGCTGATTTATTTATCACACTGCAGGTGGCGTACCTGAGCAGAGCTGCTGCTGCACCTGCAGCTGGACACCTCCGACCAAACCCTACAAAACAATGCATGCGTCACATAAACAGTCATTAACCCTCATATACATATAAACAGTCATTAACCCTACTTCCGCTGCCTCCTTTCAGATCTCTCACCGTTCGCGCTGCGCCTGCTGCACAGGCTGCCGAACAACCAGCTCAACCTGACAGGTGACATCAGTGAGGAGCTCGCTACAGAAGCCATGACGCCGCACATGCGCCTTCACTGCATGACCGCCGAGAGGACAAACAGCTCCGCCAACACTCACAGGATCCTTCAGCACTTTTCTCCGCTTTAAATTTAAATCTGATCAAACTAATAAACTGTGACTGTCCCCAGCTCGTGTTTGGTTTCCTGTGACCTCCTTCAGTATCCTATGACGGTACCGTAATGCACCCTGTAGCCCAAATTCAGCTGCACAAATGAGTCCCATCGTTAGCGACTAGATTTGTTGTTGTATATCTTTTCTGTTTTTTTTTTTATTTTACCAATAACACATATAACTAACGTTATAAATAAGAGAAACGCGGCTCAAAGTTTTTATATTTATTGACATAAAATAGCTAACATCTTAGCTTTATGAATAGCTCTTTCGTTTCCCTTCAGCCTTTACGGTCTCCAGCCGCGCAGGCGCAGAACATACCACGGCAGGCTACTTGACGTTAGCTGAAAAATTTAACAACACTCATCTGACCCAGAGCAGAATTTAACTCCAGTTTGTCGCTACCATGAAAGATGTTTCTGGGTTCCTCAAACAACAGCAGAGCACCAGCTCCACGCCGGAGCTGGCGGCGGAGTGGCACGGCCTGGAGGACTTGTACAACAAAAGGTAAAACGTGTACATGTTAGCTAGCTAACATTGAAATGCACGGCTAGCGGTAGGCTAGCTATGGTTAGCTAGCTCATTCATTGGAACTGCACGCTGAGTCATGTACAGAGCTAATGTTAGCCGCGCTAGCTTAGCATTAAGCTAATGACAACAGCAAAAACCATAAGGTGTAAAATCAGAACAAACACTCGGATAATAATATTATGTTATGATCAGATGAGCTCGTCAGGCTGAAGCAGTTCGTGGGGAGTAGCTTCAAGCCTAGCATGTTGACTTTAGGGTAGTAAAAGAGAAACTTGGTTACAAGTTTCTTTAGCTGTTTGCTAGCGTGAATGCTATAGATGAGTTCAGTATTTTATTATAGTAGAATCACTTATATATATAAACAGAATTTCAGGGTGTCAGAGGTCTAATGTGTCTTAAGATACATGACTTGTTTTCTTTGTTGTATCATGTAGAATCTACATGATAAGTAAAAAGTAAAGTAATTTACTGATGTAAATGTTTATTTAAAGAATATTCAAGTGGCTCCAAATACCAAGAAGTTTAACATTTCAAGTGAAACAGATGTCATTGCTAATCCTATGTCTATTTAAAAATAGTTTGTGCAGTGTTTTTGTGTACATGTGTTTGTATTTTGACCTTCCTATGTAAAACAGTGTGGTCACTGGTTTCACCGGCACTTGTTTTCACTAACAGGTTGTGGCATCAGTTGACTCTGAAGCTGACAGACTTTGTTAAAAGTCCTTGCTTTAAAACGGGAGATGGCCTCATACAGGTAACTGCACCCTGCTCACATGTTTTACCATGTCAGCATTTGGCTTTTAATGAGTAATCACAGATTTTAATTTAAGTGTGGCAGCATGTACTGACGGGTCTATAATATTCTAACAGCTGCTGATAGATATAATCATAAGATATTGTGATTATCGGAGGATTAAACCACTATATTTAAAGCAGGAGGTTCGTTCATTCACTGGTCCAGCTTATTTAACCTCACATGTACACATACCATAAATCATACATCATGTAGTGTGTCTGAAGGTGCTGCCGACTCTTCTGCCATTTTTGAGGGAAAGCAAGAGATTGTGTCCTTTTTGTACAGGCTGTAGGTACATAGTTGACCTATTGGCTGCACCCCTACAGACATTAAATTAAGCTTTTATAGTAGACAGGATGGAAAAGGTTACAGGGTCCTCAGACACATATAAGTAATGTGTGCATATAAAACGGCAGAGGATTTATAAAATATGTCAATAATAAATGTATGACTGACGTCTGTGACTTATCCTTTTTTTCTTGTTGTAGCTTTATGAAAATTTCATCAGCGACTTTGAGCACAGGTGAGCTGATCATGTGATCTGTCATTCAGTGTTAACTGCTTGTTTGCTTCTGCTGCTGATTGATTGTTTGTGCTCCATGTTTAGAATCAACCCGCTGTCCCTGGTGGAGATTATTCTGTATGTTGCCAGACAGATGTCAGGTGAGCACAAAGAGGAGCGTTTTCTGTAGAACATACTTTCTGTTACTCACCTGTCCTCATGTCTGTATTAAAGAAATGATTATTTTGTGTTTAGATCCAAAAGATGCCATCACTTTTCTTGAGAAGACCAAGGAAAAGGTGCGTTAACCGTCTTTTAGATGTACGGGGTAGTAAACAGTTTTTGCAGATCAACATGAATCATCTCTGTCCCATCCAGGTGAAGAGCAGCGATGAGGCCGTCATCCTCTGCAAGACATCCATCGGCAGCCTTAAACTGGAAATCAGCGATCTTCCTGCCACAAAGGTGAAAAATCTGCAAACTCTCTCAGCTCCTTTCATTCACAAGCTGCTGACGCACATCCCTTCACACTTCCTTCACATTCAGCACGCTCACGGCACATCTCAAGCTGCTTGTGAAAGTGACAAAAACCATCTGCACAACATCACAACTGCGTTGCAACGAGCACACAGCTGTGTGAGTCTGTCTGACTGGAATAACCTGCCGGTGTTGGAGCATCACAGCAGTGAGGCTCACCTGAGCTTCTATACAACATGAACCCAGACACAGGACACTGTTACTGCACTGATGCACCAACAGCTGTAAAACATGTGTTCTAGAGGTTTCAAGAATTATGAAAGAGGCTCTTAACTTTAACCCTCTAAACCCCAGACTGATTGTTAAGTTGAATATAAAGTCCTGCAACTCTTTAAATGGTTCCAACATGTCTTTGTGAAGTATAAGATTAAAATATTATTATTAATTTTACAAAGAAAATAAACTGCAATTGGTATTTTCACACAGGTGTTACGAGTAGTGGGAGAAATGAGAGCTTCACATGCTATAGATACTAGGGATGAAAGCCTAAATATCCAAGTCCTGATCGGGAGGTAACGCCTGATTCCGATCGAGTCTAAAAGCACGTAATCGGGCCGATTTCCGATCACCCGATAGGATCGGGACATCCTTAATAAACACTTAACTTGGAGTTCAGGTTGTTAATTCAATTCAATTCAAAAGACAGAGTGGATCCTGGATCAAGGCTTGGCAAAAAAAGAAACATCCAGATTTAAAATGTGGAGGCTGTCAAACAAGAGGCTGAAACACGGTGTAGGTCTGCAGTTCATCTATGAACAAGTGAAGCACAGACAGCTGTTGTAATGGCGTAACCTGTGTACTCTTTGTTTTCTAGAAAATCATTGAAGAAGTCGAGGAGATGTTGAATAACTTGCCCGGAGTGACGTCGGTCCACGGCCGGTTTTATGACCTCTCCAGCAAATATTATCGCATCATCGGGAACCACGCCTCCTACTACAAGGACGCTCTGCGCTACCTCGGGTGTGTGGACATCAAAGACCTTCCAGGTGAGTAAGAATGGCATGCTGGGTAATGACACGCCGCTCCTCACCCGTCCATCCATCGGCGGTGTGTGTGTGAGTGAATGTTGTGTGTGGCTGTGCAGAGACAGAGAAGCAGGAGAGGGCGTTCACACTCGGACTGGCTGGACTCTTAGGAGAGGGAGTGTACAACTTTGGAGAGCTGGTGAGTGCTTCACTGCGCCTGCTGCTTGTTGTTCGGGTGAAGCTCGGTGTGATGATGATGATGTCTGCTTGGGTCTCTGCAGCTGATGCATCCTGTGCTGGAGTCCCTCAGGAACACAGACAAGCAGTGGCTCATTGATACGCTATATGCCTTCAATGGAGGCAACGTGGAGAAATTCCAGGGCTTCAAGTCGGCCTGGGGCCAACAGGTCAGGTTCTTTTTTTGTATATGTCCAGAATCTGTAATTAGTGGTGTGATATGTGATGCAGACGAATATTATCAAGATCAGAAAAAGACTTGTTGTCTCTTATAAAGTCTTCTTCTGAGCTCTGACTCTCTGGTTGTGCATGTGGATCAGCTGTATCATGTTTCCTTCCTGCTCACAGCCTGACCTCGCAGCACATGAAGCTAAGCTAATGCAGAAGATCCAGCTGCTCTGTGTCATGGAGGTGAGTCAGTGTTACTATATATTTTTAAACCAAGGCTCTAAAATAAAAAAAAAGACTCCATCACACCTCTCACCGCCTCGTTTCTCTTCCAGATGACTTTCACTCGTCCTGCAAATCACCGACAGCTGACCTTCACCGAGATCGCTCAGAGTGCCAAAATCCCTGTTAATGAGGTCAGTCAGTCTTATCAGCAGTAGTAAATGTTCTTATTCTGTCTTAAGGCGGTATGAATCTGTTCGGGAGGGGAGGAGGAACGTTGGGTTCTGATGTGTCCCTCCTGCAGGTGGAGCTTCTGGTGATGAAGGCCCTCTCTGTGGGTCTGATCAAGGGAAACATCGATGAGGTGGACCAGAAGGTGCAGATGACCTGGGTGCAGCCCAGAGTGCTGGACCTGCAGCAGGTTAGTGCTCATACCGTGTTGATGTCAGCGTTTTAACGTGTAAATATTCACATTAAACCGGACAGAGAGCCGGATCAATCGGTCTGATCTCATGTGTGCTGGTTGCAGATCAAAGGCATGAAGGAGCGCCTGGACTTCTGGTGTGGCGACGTGAAGAACATGGCCATGCTGGTGGAGCAGCAGGCCCACGACATCCTCACCTGAGGTGGCGTCCGCTCTGCTCCGCAGCTTCCTGTCCTCTCGTTCCTTTTCTTTCTACTAGATGTTTATTCTTCTGTTACTGTCGCGGTTCATCACCACTGTGGGTGTTTTACAAAAAAGAAAAGCTTGTATCAGCTTCACCACATGGGACTGTATAAAATTAAAATGTCTACAAAGATCATATTCAGCTCTCTCATTCTTATTTTGACTTTGTATTTGAGTCGGCACAACACATTAGCTCACAGAGAGTGAGAACTACACTGTTGCCACATCTTAGTTCTTAATCGATTATGGAATCAAAAAGACATAATTGAAGTGTGCTGGTGAGAGTAAATGTATTTAACTTGCATGTTTTAAGTCTTCTTGAGGACAGTGGACTGTGTGATTTGGATAAATGTGTGTATGTATGTTTATCGCGCATTAATCAGCTCTTTCAGTCTGAGCTACAGTAATGGCGCGTTCACTGCGGCGCTAGCATGTCATTAGCTTCTGCTAGCATAGCTGTCACGGTATCTTAAAAACGACGAGCTTTAGCTGCTAATTACGTTCTTATTTGTTGAGGTTGTAAAATGTGACCACATGCTAGCAGCTAACCGTGCTGTTAAAACAGGATACAACGAACAGAAGGCAGCAGATAAAGTGAGTATTACCATTGTTTTCCCTTTACTTCGGTCTTAGCATTATTAGCATGATGCTAAATTTGTCTTTAACCCTCATGTGTTGTTCGGGACATTTTTGTCCTCTGAGAGAAATTTTTCTGTTTATTTTGGCCATAACTTTGTCAATATGTGGACAAATTGAATCATTTTTCCTCAATAAGCTTAATTTTACATAAATTTTGTTAATATGATTTTAAAATTTTTCATAGGTCAACGGTACACTGTGGGCAAATTTTACCCCCTAATGTGTTGTTCGGGGACAAAAATGTCCCCTAACTTTAACGGTTTTAAAAATATATTAGATAAATATTTTTTTGAAATTTTTTTGCATAGACCTTTTAATTAACTTCAGTTCTAATCAACAGTAGTGAAAAAATCATTTTCCCCCAGGATTTTAACCCTTTAATCACCAATTTTATAAGGGGTGGTGCTGAAAATTGGAAAAAAAAAACACAAAATGGCTCATTTTTAATAGAAAAGGTGAATGTGGACTGGATTCTTTTTAACCTTTATTACAGTCTTGGTCATGTCAAACATCAGTAAAAAAATTGACTTTATTGCATTATTAGTTTTTGCACAGCACTGGATTTTCTTTTTTTCTCCCATTTTGTCCCATAGACTTCCATTATAACCACTTTTTTTGACTGCACAGCCATGGCACTACATAATCATGCATTCTTGATTGTTGGTGGTTTACCCTGTTGGTAGGAGGTAACATTTGGGATTTTTACAGTTAACAACTTAATTACCATATTAACCCTTTACCTGCAGGCCTGTGCTCATGTACTGTAGTTTCTGGCTTAAGTATATGGAGTTATAGGGAGTATTTTAGCACATAATTGTGTGTCTACACACTGTGTGTGTATGTTAGAGAGGAAGAGAGCCATTTGCACACTGTCAGGGAAGGAAAGTCAGGAAAATAAAGTTACTAAGTAAGTGAAGTGTACCTAATTCAGACGTACAACGGCGATGCATAAGCATGTAAAATGAAAACATCCAGGAGTTCTGGCGTCTGAAGTTGTGGATGGGTAAAATAGCTGTTTTTTTTTTTTTTTTTAGCTTTCGGAAAACACGTCCTCCAGTAGAGTGACTTTACTTTTAGGTTAGTGTCTCAGTTGAGATCACTGAATTATTCTAAGTGAAGTCTAAGTGCCCCTTTTCCATGGTGTGTTGCGCTCCACACGACCATACGTACATGTGCATGTTACTAACTAGACACCATAGATAGATAACTTGATAACATAATAAATAATCATTGACTAACCAAATCTAATCTACAGTTTAGTCCCCTACTAAAATTAGTATTAAAAGTAGTTTAGTAAAGTAAGTAAAGTAAATTTGTTGCAGCCCTAAAAGTAAGTGCCGGGCCCTTTGATGCTGAGAGGTTCAGAATAAGCAAAACAAAAACACTAGTGGACTTGCATGCATCCTCCTGGTCATTTAATGGTGACAAGAGCAGCAAGCAGCATGAAGAGAGGATTCACCTGTGCATGAGTGAAGGATTCGCTTGTGAACAAGTGACGGATCTACTTGTGCAGCCTTCACAGCTTCACAGCCTGGCCCTTCATAGAGCCAGGCTGCACAATCATTTCCAGAGATTGTGCACAAGTGAATCCTCTCTTCATGTTGCTTTCTGCTCTTCTCACCATCAAATGACCACAAGGTCACATGTAAGACCACTTGCCTTTTTGTTTTGTTTAGTCTGCACCTGTAGACATCAAAGGGCCACACGTGCATAGCAACACTTTCTTTGTTTTTGTTTACTATGAAGACTCTGTGGTTGTGTGTACTCACAGACAACAAGATCAGTGTGCAAATGGCTCTCTTCCTCTCTAACATACACACACAGTGTGTAGACACACAATTATGTGCTAAAATACTCCCTATAACTCCATATACAAGCCAGAAACTACAGTACATGAGCACAGGCCTGCAGGTAAAGGGTTAATATGGTAATTAAGTTGTTAACTGTAAAAATCCCAAATGTTACCTCCTACCAACAGGGTAAACCACCAACAATCAAGAATGCATGATTATGTAGTGCCATGGCTGTGCAGTCAAAAAAAGTGTGTTTATAATGTAAGTCTATGGGACAAAATGGGAGAAAAAAAGAAAATCCAGTGCTGTGCAAAAACTAATAATGCAATAAAGTCAATTTTTTTACTGATGTTTGACATGACCAAGACTGTAATAAAGGTTCAAAAGAATCCAGTCCACATTCACCTTTTCTATTAAAAATGAGCCATTTTGTGTGTTTTTTTTTCAATTTTCAGCACCACCCCTTATAAAATTGGTGATTAAAGGGTTAAAATCCTGGGGGAAAATGATTTTTTCACTACTGTTGATTAGAACTGAAGTTAATTAAAAGGTCTATGCAAAAAAATTTCAAAAAAATATTTATCTAATATATTTTTAAAACCGTTAAAGTTAGAGGACGTTTTTGTCCCCGAACAACACATTAGGGAGAAAAAAAGAAAATCCAGTGCTGTGCAAAAACTAATAATGCAATCAAGTCAATTTTTTTACTGATGTTTGACATGACCAAGACTGTAATAAAGGTTAAAAAGAATCCAGTCCACATTCACCTTTTCTATTAAAAATGAGCCATTTTGTGTTTTTTTTTTTCAATTTTCAGCACCACCCCTTATAAAATTGGTGATTAAAGGGTTAAAATCCTGGGGGAAAATGATTTTTTCACTACTGTTGATCAGAACTGAAGTTAATTAAAAGGTCTATGCAAAAAAATTTCAAAAAAATATTTATCTAATATATTTTTAAAACCGTTAAAGTTAGGGGACGTTTTTGTCCCCGAACAACACATTAGGGTAGTGTTTGCGAACAATGCATGAGGGTTAAATCCTGTTCTCTATTTTAATTGAGAAACGGCAAAGAGAAGAAAACTACCGTAATTTGTAAGTTATATTTTTGCACATTGTTAAATAATGTACTTTTTTTTATTATGTATTCTACGGTTTTATTAAAAGCTAGCTTAGCTACGCACACACATTAGCCTAATGCTAACTGTATTTGTGATTGGAGTATTTGTTGGTCTGCGGCCATTGATTATAGATTGTAACAATGAGACTTCTCTATTTATTATCTAAACATACAACAAACAGGTGAAAGCTGGATCTGTGTAAACTACAAATATCTGTAGAGGGAATGTTTTGTCATGTCCCATCCTATAAAACACAAGAATTGGCTTAATGAAAAATAAATAAATGCCAAAGTTAATAATTAAATACATATAAACGCACTGTGCAGAGTGATTCAGGCCTTCCTGTATTCACCATTTATTTCTGAATGAGCAGAAAAGCGTCTGCTCTGAAACCCTGAGGATGTTTTTCTGCCTCATTTCAGTCTTTTGGATGTTAAGTTGTATCACAGCTTTGTTCTCTTTGTTGTCGGGGAGAAAAGAGCTTCATGGACACTCGGGTCAGTTTATCCAGGATTACATTAAAAAAGAAAACATGTTAACATACAAAGGTTAAACAGAAAATGCTCATTTTTACGATTTTTCGATTTGTGTTTGCGCTTTAATTCTGTCCTTACTGTGCTGAATGATAAAATTGTAATTCTGTCCCCAGCAATATCCAGCTTAGTCCAGGGAAAGAGGTACAACATGCTAAAAAAATCATAAATTAATAATTAACGTTAAATAAATGACAAATGTGAATATACAATAAATCTGTAAACATAAAATTACAAATAATAGTAAAACAATTTATATAAACAACAAACAAATTATTTGTAACCTCCTTATCTTCAGTTAGACATATTTTCTGAAACATACGTCATTATCTTTATTTAATATATTAAAATAAATGCAGCCTATAGTACTGAAATATGTAGCATGTACATTTATTTATATTAAAACAGGATTTCTGTTTTTGGTGTTTATATGTTCGTAACATTGTTTTGTTGTTTTTTTGTAGATTAATTTCTCGTGCATCATGTTTCTATGAGTAAGATTTGTTTGTGTGCAAGATTTTTTTTTTTTTTAATAAGACCAAGGGTTTTCCTGCTGGTCAGCTCATCATATGTTCGTGCACAAAGATTTCCAATACCGTCATGCTCCGGTCATTGATTAGAAACATAATTACCAGTGGCCGGGTTGCGGGGAAGTTCCTGTCCAGTGTTTTTTATAGACAGATAGGACTCTGTGGCCTCCCTGCTGTTTCAGGGGGGTCAGTCTGGGTCTCTGCGCTCCTTCAGTGAGTGACAGACAGTGAGTTGGCTCGCCTTGGAGATGACAGTGAAAAAGACTAACAGCAATTAGGCGGGGAGAGCGCGGCCCACGATCAATGAGTGCATAAACCTCCAGTTATCAGGGAAACAGATTGCTGACTGACCAGATTTCAGTGTGGGAGGAGGGAGAGAGTGAAACCAGGCTGGATAATTAGGAGGAGCGAGCAGGCTGCATCCCCACAGGGACGGATCTCTGTGCATGCAGCTATTCGCACTATCCTTCGTCTCTATCTCTTTAAGAGCCGCGAGAAGGAGTGTGTGTTCGGTGTGTGTGCGTGTGCGTGTGTGTGTGTGGGGGAGGGGTATTGGCTGGGGTGGAACAGTCCTGTAATGAGCAGATTTTAGAGAGAGAGAGAGAGAGAGGCCGAAAAACAAGAGAGGACAGATGACTTGGTGGAATTGGGATATATAACAACAATCCAGATATAGATGTGCACCGACATGGAGAGGACAAAGGGGGAAAGAGAGGAATAATTTCTGCCTCTGCTTTTTGCATCCTCATCCTCAGGATTCAGATCACAGCCGAGCAGAGAGGAGGGAAGAGGGAGGAAAAGGAGCCGGAGAGATATTCACACTCCGTTATGTCTGCCGAGGCGTGTGGTTTTTTTGGATGTCTCTTTGGATTGCTTGTTTCCAGGTTTTAATGGCGTACGGGTGCAGCAGCCTCCCTGTGCTGTGTCGTCTCTGTGTGCGGCCGGGATGTGGGGATGCTCTAACGTCTGATTGAGTCGAGCTCAGTCACCGCTGCTGCTCTGTGGGCCCGTGGGACTGCCTGAAAAGCCTAGGCCTCGCTTGTCTGGAGAGCCCGCTGCACGGTTGAGGCGACGGGCCTGCGTGGAGCAGGAAGGTGGAGGAGGAGGAGGAGGAGGAGGATGAGAAGCACTCTGAGCCTGCATGCCCATGGGAAGCAGCATGCACGGCAGCTGTGTTCGTCACTCCAGACCCGTCACTGAGGCTTGGATTGCTCCTCCGTCGTGAGGCGATGCTGTTCGTGCTGCATCCTGCTGATTTCCAAGTGAGGAGCTGGCGTTTTATGTCCTAAACTAAGAGGAGAGGGAGAGTCGAGGCCCTGCACCTCCATGCTACCTGATTCAACCGAGGCCTCCTCCCTCCTCGCTCCTTCTGAGTGAACCGGGCCCTTGATTTTTCTTTTTCTTGACGTTCTAAGGATTTGCCTAAACCTGTTTCATGCATGTCCACTGGAGGCAGGTTTGACTTTGATGATGGGGGGTCGTACTGCGGGGGGTGGGAACAGGGTAAGGCCCACGGACGGGGAGTCTGCACGGGACCACAGGGTCAGGGCGAGTACGCAGGGGCCTGGAGCCACGGCTTCGAGGTCCTGGGTGTGTACACGTGGCCCAGTGGGAATAGCTACCAGGGCACCTGGGCGCAGGGCAAGCGGCATGGCATCGGTGTGGAGAGCAAGGGCCGCTGGGAGTACAGAGGGGAGTGGACACAGGGGTTCAAAGGTCGCTACGGGCAGCTGGAGAGCACGGCCAGTGGTGCCCGTTACGAGGGGACGTGGAGCAACGGGCTGCAGGACGGATACGGCACTGAAACCTACTCTGACGGCGGTAAGGACAGCACTTCACTCCTCCACCTCACTGCTCACTGCTGCTGGAACCCCACTGTTACACATCTCCAGCGCAGGCTACATAAATAACATTTAGGTCACATACACATGCACAAGAATGTCACCGGAGAGGCCTCAGCAGCACGGAGCCCAACGGGTCAGGGGGCCAGAGTGTTGAGGCTTTAGGCGGCAGACTCTCTTAAACCTGAAAGTTCAACTTCACTTAAAAACAGAGAAACCAAACGACCTCAAAGAGAACACAAGAAACGCACAAAGACACAAAATATGATAACTAGAACACAGAGATGGAAAACAGCTGAAGTATGACTACAAAAAAGATGCAAAGTAGCTAAAAGGACACAGATGTTCCCTCGTTTTTTGAAAAGGTAAAGGGCTTTTCCCACGTGTCTCATCATCTCCTGATCAGTCCACATCCTGGGAGGAGCAGGAGGTGTGTGATGAGGCTGTAGCCGGAGCTCCACGCCACCACCTCCATCTTTAGAAAACACAAACAGGCTTTAAAAAGAGGTCAAGTGTCTAATATTAGACTTTATGCTGAATTCTGTTTGGACTCACAGACCCCCCCCCCCCCCCGCTGCATCTCTTCTCTGTGATGTAAAGTCTCCATGGTAACGTGGAGACAGCAGGTCAGCGTGTCACTAGAGACCAGCTTTTCTGCACTCTGATTGGCTGTCTGCTTGTGTCAGTTTTTTTTAACCCCCCACCCCCTGCTGACTGTAAATGTAGGCCGTTTGATAACCGATGCCGCCGCCGCCACCGCCTCCGAGGAGGTCCCGGATGATGGAGCGCGAGGTCAATAGAAGCAATGCAAGCGGAATGAAAACACGGTGCTGTCTGCATTGAAGGTGTAGGAGTCCATTTTTAACCAAGCTACTTCCACATGCTGTTTTAACAACAAATTAAAAAACAAAGATGGTGACGAGAGAGAGAGAGAGAGAGAGAGAGAGGGAGGGAGGGAGGGAGGGAGAGAAAATAGACTGCGTCACGCGACAGCTCGGCTCCTCTCTCACTCTCGCTTCCTCCTCTCACGTGGATGACCGCCGACAGATGAATATAGCACGCACGAGCTGACACATTTTCCACAACCCAATAAATGTGCAGGTTTCCTCCATTAAACACACACACACACACACACACACACACACACACACACACAGAGTAAGAGAGCGCTGTGGTTTGGTTTCAGCACCACGGACAGCTCCGGACACTGAGGTTTACCTCAGGACTCGACACGGCTGCTGTCATCAACTTAACCGTTTCCTTATTAAATCACATTATGAAGTAATGTAAAGTAAACAAAATACATAATGTCTACTTACAGCTTAAAAGCATCTACAGAAGGTAAAGCAGCTCAGTTTTCTACATTCTGGTTCATTAACCAGTTAAAGGTAGGGTAGGAGATTTGGAAAACTCAGTGAGAGTCAGCCAGATTTCGAAAGTAAACACACGCCCCTTTCTCTCGGAGCTCACCCCGAAGCCACGCCTCCCAACCAGTCTGTGACTTCGGCCATCCTGCATGGAAGAGAGTGACAACCAGCCAATCCTCCGTGCAGGGTCCACCCGGAGGATTGGCTGATGTTTTTAGTGTTTTATAGCTTCCACAGATGATTCATATTCTTCGTTTTAAAGTGAAACTGCCGAACTAATCTGGTTGCTATCGGATTGTAAAGAGAAGTTACACTAATTTAACAAAAAGTGCATCAGAATGAAATCTCCTACCCGACCTTTAAACTCTGACTGTGTAAAAAGTGGTTTCTTGTACACTAACGGCAAAAACAGCATCTGGTCACGTTAGAAATGCTGTTTAGCACTGGGACAGGATGGGCTTACACTGGGACACGGTAATCTTTATATTGAGGATTTTTGGAGGCTTTAAACAGCTTCTAGTACATTATAGATGGGGATTAAGAAAAAAGCCATGTTAAGCAACTAGCCAGAGTTTACAGTTTAGAGCAGACAACAGATTGTAAATCTATTTCTATACAGTGCATCTGTACTCGCAGCGCTTTACTTTTTCCACATTTTGTCATGTTCTTTGCCCTTATTCCAAATTGTATTAAATTAATATCTTACCTAAAACTTCTACACACAATCCCCCATTAGGGCAATGTTACAAAAAACATTTTTTGAATTTATTAAAAATAGAAAACTAAGAAATCACGTTTACATAAGTATTCACAGCCTTTGCTTAATACTTTGTTGATCCACCTTTGGCAGCAATTACAGCCTCAAGTCTTTTTCAATATGATGCCACAAGCTTAGCACATCATCTTTAGGCAGTTTTGCCCATTCTTCTTTGCAGTAATTCTCAAGCTCCATCCGGTTGGATGGGAGACGTCTGTGCACAGCCATTTTCAGGTCTATCCAGAGATGTTTAATCGGATTCAAGTCTAGGCTCCAGCTGGGCCAGTCCAGGACATTCACAGAGTGGTTCTGAAGCCAATCCTTTGAGATCTTGGCTGTGTGCTTCGGGTCGTTGTCTCTTTGTCTCATCAGACCAGAGAATTTTGTTTCTCATGGTCTGAGAGTCATTCAGGTGCCTTTTGGCAAATTCCAGACGGGCTGCCATGTTTGTTTTACTAAGGAGTGGCTTTCGTCTGGCCACTCTACCATACAGGCCTGATTGGTGGATTGCTGCAGAGATGGTTGTCCTTCTGGAAGGCTGCCCTCTCTCCACAGAAGAACGCTGGACGCTCTGACAGAGTGACCGTCGGGTTCTTGGTCACCTCCCTGACTAAGGCCCTTCTCCCCCGATCGCTCAGTTTAGAAGGCCGGCCAGGTCTAGGAGGAGTCCTGGGGGTTCCAAACGTCTTCCATTTATGAATAATGGAGGCCACTGTGTTCATTGGGACCTTCAAAGCAGCAGAAATTTTTCTGTGTCCTTCCCCAGATTTGTGCCTCAAGACGATCCTGTCTCGCAGGTCAACAGACAATTCCTTTGACTTCATGCTTGGTGTTTGTGCTCTGACATGCACGGTCAACTGTGGGACCTTATATAGACAGGCGTGTGCCTTTCCAAATCATGTCCAATGAACTTAATTTAGCGCAGGTGGACTCCAAATAAGCTGTAGAAACATCTCAAGGAAGATCAGTGGAAAAAAGGATGCACCTGAGCTCAATTTTGAGCTTAATTGCAAAGGCTGTGAATACTTATGTAAATGTGATTTCCTAGTTTTCTATTTTTAATAAATTCAAAAAATGTAAAAAAAAAAAAAAAAATTCCATATTGTTATAATGGGTTATTGTGTGTAGAATTTTGAGGTAAGAGATTAATTTTATACAATTTGAAATGAGGCTGTAACATGACAAAATGTGGAAAAAGTGAAGCGCTGTGAATACTTTCCGGATGCACTGTGTATATATTTATAATAAACAGCCTGTTACCCACAGGTTTCTAGAGCCAACTGTTGCCATGTTGCAAGTACACCTAAATTCTCAGTTAATCCAAATACAGGCAAAGAGGTGGGGCTAAGGTATGTGAGCAGTTTGCCTGTCTGTCACTTGAAGAGGTTAACATAGGTTTAACATCATTACAAGTGAGTTATATAAATATTCTTTTCCCATTCATGTCAACACAATATTATTGGAGATAAAGATGTATTTGTCCACATCAGTATTCAAAGAGAGTTAAACAAAATTGGCAATACTGTGCATCAGTCCTCTGCCCCTTGCCTACCAAAAGTAAGTCAGTCCCCACAGACCTCCATGTAGAAATGTCCAACTTTACAGCATGTCTCATGGTCCTCTAGTGCAGCCACCAGGTTGGAAGATTTAATTTGTGCAGAACTTTTCACTCACTGGAGATCTGTGTACTAATTTGCATCCGGCCATCATCAAAAACAGTTTCTTCTCAAATGGAAAAAGAAACTCCAATGAATGTTCTTTAATGTTCATACAGAAGAAACATGTGTTTATCTGTCTTCGTGTGATCTCTACAGAATGCCAGAAATACAATCTTCAAAATATTACAGTGCCGAATGGAGGCATGTTGGCAGAGAAATAACCCAGAGTAACAGCAGACGTTTGGCATTTCTCAGACTGCAGGAAAAGCACATATGTACAGTGCAAGAACAAGCCAGACTTCAGTATTTCCCTTAATGCCGGATCTGGTAGATTAAATAGACAAACCTAAAGAGGTTCCATGTCGCGTCCTTCTCTTCATTTCATTTGATTTAAAACAAAACATCAACTCCGATTAAGGCCCAGACCTCCCAGGAGAAACCTTCAAACACAGCAGGTCTGCTGCAGGCTGCAGGTGAACATCTGACGCTCACCATCCTCCCTTCAAATCCCCAAGGTGGTCAGACTGAGAGGTGAAGTGTCGGGTTTCTGGGAAGTGTGGTTTGTTTCAATGTGCTGTTCTCCACACAGGGTGCAGACAGAGAAAGTCTGAATTTAAAATATTTACGTCTACCAGGGGGGCTATGGGGATGGACTCGTTTTTGGATCCCGCCTCTAGTGGACACTCGAGGAACTATTTTTTTAGGACTTCCACATTAGTTTCACAACTCAGTCCCAAAGTTTGCTGCTTGAACATTCAGCTAATGCGTCTGCTAATGTAGTGCACAATGCTGAAGTCTTCCTGTGTCTCTGTCCATCTTTCAGGAACCTACCAAGGCCAGTGGCTGGGAGGGATGCGTCATGGCTATGGCGTGCGGCAGAGTGTACCGTACGGCATGGCGGCTGTCATCCTTTTCCCTCTGCGAACATCCATAAACTCTCTCCGCTCCGAGCATAGCCACGGCCCTCCGGCTGTGCTCGAGGACGGCGTTGCCACCACGCCTACTGACAGTGTGGTGGCTGGGCTGGCGGGAAGCCCGGTGGGCCGAGGTGGGTTTGCTCTGACAGCTCCGAGTGAGGCTGAGCGTCAGAGGAAGAGAAAAGGCCGCTTCCGGCAGTCCATCCTGAGCGGCCTGAAGCTGCGGCGCTCCGAGTCTAAAAGTTCTCTGGCCAGTCAGCTCAGCAAGCAGAGCTCATTCTGCAGCGAGGCTGGCATGAGTACTGTCAGCTCTGCCGCATCTGACATCCACTCCAACGCCAGCGAGAGCGAGCAGGGTGCCCCAGTGGATGCCACCGTCACCGAAATGTACGCCGGAGAGTGGCGGAGCGACCAGAGGGCCGGCTGGGGCGTGAGCAGGCGCTCGGACGGCCTGCATTACGCAGGCGAATGGGCGGGAAACAAGAGGCACGGGTATGGCTGCACCACATTCCCCGATGGCACCAAAGAGGAAGGGAAGTACAAGCAGAATGTGTTGGTGAGCGGAAAACGCAAGAATCTGATCCCACTGAGGGCCAGCAAAATCCGGGAGAAGGTAGATCGGGCCGTGGAAGCTGCTGAGAAGGCCGCAGACATCGCCAAGCAGAAAGCAGAGATCGCCATGTCGAGGTAACACACACACGTGATTTAGATTTTACAAACAAACCCATTCATCATGATGCAGAGACATTTATTACAGACTGAAATCCAGGCTGTCACAAACAACATGACCATTAACCAGTAAAGAATGTGTTTCTACCTGCCGTGTTCAGGATGAGCCACGCTCGTGGGAAGGCGGAGGCAGCTGAGGGCGTGGCACAGAAAGCCAGGGAGGAGTGTCGACTGGCTCGGATAGCTGCCAAAGAGCTCTCACCTTCGTTTAATATCTACGGCAACGGTGAGTACACAACAGGCGCTGAAATTTCATACAAATATATATAAAGTACTGAATGAGAGCCCAGCAGCACTGACTGTGGCTGTCATGGCTAAACCTAAACTGTGTTCTGACGTAGCAGACTGTTCAGACTGTTTAAGGCAAACCTACAGATTTCAAACCTGAGTTCAATCTGTGTCAGATGTAAAGAACTATACATCAATATTAATGGAGAAAAATAGCAATGAACGGTAGTGAAGACTCCAGTAAACTAGCATCAGACTGTAGAAAGTGGATTCCTTTGGAAACTTTATTAACTTGAAGTTTTCTCTAGATGAAAAGATCCATTTCTGCAGTTTTGATTTATTTTTGGGGTAAAATAATCCATCAAGTTAAAATACAGTCACTACCTTTGAATCAGTTCCACGGTTTGCTGTCCAGCCTGCAAACTTTAAACTGTTTATTCTCAGCTTCACTGCTCCCATTGTACTCGGCCTTTTTTTAATTTCCCCACAGAGACCTGCTTTGTTACAATTAGTCATGAGTCGTGACTAAACAGGGGGACTGCACTCACACAGTAAAACCTACAGAAGATTCTGATCTGTAGATTAATAAAATACATGGATTTGCTGTACTGTGTTATACATTTTGATCTCATAATAAACAGCAAACTACTCAGGATTAGCCTGCCAGGATTCAAATTATATTCCCTGCATTAATCCTCTGTGAGCCTGAGGTTCGGTTGGTTTCTCTTCTCGTCGCGCTCACACTTTGCTGTGGACTGCTGCCAAATCACTGGTGCTGCTCTCCTCCTGTGTTCACAGGGCTCGAGTGTCAGCGGCCCAAACACCAAGACGCCAAGGACAAAGACCACGAGGTCATCTCCACGGGAACAGACAGTCCGGAGCTATGCACTCCGGACACCACGCCGCCTGTGATAACACCTGATCTGAGCCCTGTGCTGAGCGTACCCACCTCGCCCCCCCACAGCCCGCTCAAACACGGCCATCGCCCCAGAAACGCCTGCTTCATGCGGCAGAGCGCCGTGGACGATCAGGGCGGGGCTGAGATACAGGTGCTGGTGGAGGGGCGGGGCGTGGATCTGCCGAGAGGAGGGGCTAACAATTGGACCGATGACATGTATCCGGACCGAGGGGGCAGCAGCCGCTCCACCACGCCCTCCCTGCTGGAGGAGCAGGAGGGCCAGATCAACGGCCACGAGATGGCCCCCGTGTCCAACCACAAACCGCGGGACAAACCCACGTCCAATCACAAGCAGCGGGAGCACGCCTCCTCCTACAGAGCGTGGGAGCACTCTGTATCCAACCAAAAGCCCTCCAAGCATGCCTCTTCCAATCACAAGTTAAGAGAGTACTCGTCCTCCAATCACAAAACATGGGATCATTCTTCCACCAATCACAAGGCCTGCGAGCATGCCTCTTCCAACTACAAGCCGCAGGTGCACATTTTATCCAATCACAAGGCCTTGGAACATAACATGTCCAATCACAAGACTTCTGAGCATGCTTCTTCCAATCACAAGTCCCAAGATTATATCTCCTCTAATCACAATGCAAAGGACCACATGTCTTCTAGTTACAACCCTCGAGAGCATGTCTACTCCAACCACCATCCAAAGCAGCACAACCCCTCCAACCACAAGCTTAACGAGCATGCTGTAATCGACCAAAGGCTAGACGGCCTCACCGGGGGCTGGACTGCTGAGAGCACCCTCAGGTGGAGCCCCGCCCACTCACGCCTCACGGAGCAGGACGAGGAGAGGATGAATGACTACACGGTGGACATGAGGCTCCAGTGCCCGGACTCACAGGCGTCTCGGGGGCTGGGCAAGGAGTCGCCGGCCCCCAAGAACAACAGGCTGCGATCCCGGGGCCTCCGGCCCGTCAGAGAGGGATCCATGGACTCTGTACAGATGCTGGACAACCTGAATGTGGGGGCGGAGCTGGAGGAGTGGCCGCTGCACAGAGACCTCACCCTCTCCCCACCCCTAAAGTCTCAGCCCATCACTCTGGAGCAGGAAGGAGAGCATCTCACCCTCAAATCAAACTCAGTGAGTCACATGACACATCAGCTGATAGAAGTGTGAGGAGAACTGATAATAGTGTGTGTGCATGAGAGACATGAGTCAGATATAACAATATACGTTATATGTTATTCGTTGGACTCTAGGAGTCATATCCATTTAAAAAAGGTCCTAAACTTATGGGAACATGAATGTTACAGTTGTGAATGAACAGAACAGAATATGAGATAAAACATGAGATGCAGTTAAAATAATGGTTGTTCTCTAACATTCAGTCAAACTTTAGGAAATAAAAACAACAAATTGACGTCTATACCAAATATTTTGGTATAGACGTCATAAATTTACCAGAAAAGTCATACATTTATGGGGGAAAATGCTAGTTGACTAGAAAAAAAACGTTATTCTCTGACATTAAAAATAAAATATATATAAAATAGGAAGGATGGTCCTTGAGATTTTGTAACTTAAAGAAAAAAATGAAAAAAAAAAAAAAGATTTACATGAAAAATACTAAATAATCTGTGACATGCATTCAGAAATGTGTGAGCTACAAACTCAAAACTCTACCAGAGTAAACATCATGTTTCCTCTGAGAATCTTGTGTGTGAAAGAAATCATGTGAAAAACACACGGGAAGAAATGGGTCAACATCTCAAGACGTCTTTTTCTTGTAAATTTAAGTCTTTAATCCAGAAAATGTAGATATTGATCACTCAGCTGATCAGCTTCACTGTGTTATAACTGGACTAACTGCCTCTCTTCTCTTCTCGTCTCCTTCCAGGGCTCCAGCTCTATTCTGGTGGTTATGGTCATTTTACTCAATATTGGAGTAGCCATTCTTTTCATTCACTTCTTTATTTAAGCTTATACAGGTATGATCTACTAAGACTTATTGATAACTACGGTATATTATATTATTACTTACTGAGATGGACATTCTGCCTATTCGACTGGAGCCCGCAGCCTGAGTGACGGACACAGCAGAGCCTTTCTTATTGTTGCTACTGGTCTGTCTTTTCCACTTCTGTTCGACGCCCGTTTCAGTTTCTACAAAAGCACCGAACCTTTTCAAATGCTTGTTTTTAAGCTTGCAACCGACAGGGGAAGGAAAGGCAGTCGAGTGCAGCTCTGAAGTGGCTCGCTGGTTCAGGACACACCTGCACCGCCGGCTGTAGACGGCTCAGACCATCCCTGCCCGTTCTTCCACCGGTTCTAGACCAGAGTATAGCTTCCCTTGTTCCCTGGTTACCATGAGAAACATGCTAACCACGAGCACATGCGCTCCATCCTAAAACCCCGCACCACCCTGACCCCTTTCCCCAGCCCCATCCACCAGTCTCTATTCGCACTATGCGCTACATACAGAACTATGCTGCAAGAGTAGATCCATTTTAAAGGGCTCCGTCATTCTTCTTTTTGTTCTTTTTGGGTTTTTTTTCACTACACAAACACACACAACCATAGCATGAGGCTGTGTGAGGTTTTAAAAAGTGCATTTCTATCCCTTTAACATCACTGTTCTGTCTTCGTTTCACCATCACCGTCCGACCAAATCAGCAGAATTTAACTCAAGTTTGATTATTCAGTCCTTCCAGTTTATTATAAAGTGGAGTTTTATGTCGAAACGAACACACATTCGCACGCAGAAAAAAAAAAAAAAGAAAAATTAAGGATACACATTTAACTGCTGACATACTGAGGAGGACTCAGCCTTGCCCCTTTGTACAGCCTTGAGACTGTTATGTTATAACCACTAATTCTACTATATATGTGTATGTGTCATTATTATTCAAGTTTGTTACTTTTCTGCAGTTTGCAAGACAGAGAGAATGCTGAGTGCCTCGTATTTATTCATTATTTTGTCTCCAGTTTATTTACGACCCGAGATGAGACCCCGCACACACACACACACACACACACACACACACACACACACACACATGTGGGCAGGCTAAGAGGAGACAAGTAACCTTCAAAATAAAAGCCCCGTCCCCTCCCTCACCTCCCTCCACACACTCAGACCTCCCCTCCCCCTCTCACCCTGAAATGGCATGCACTGTTTATGTCTCTCTCTCTCTCTCTCTCTCTCTCTCTCTCCCTTTTGGATCAGTCAAAAAGGGATAAAACGGGGTTTCTTACGGTGTCATTTCCAGACACTTTTTTTTTTTTTTTTTTTTTTTTTGGGCCGGATGAGATTTTTTTCAGCATGTTTGTTTAGCCTGCTCAATCTGGTGTCAAGTTTGTGAGTTTCTCCCTTTTCGTCTCTCTTATCCAGCAACGACAAGGCTGCGTGAGACCTGGAGAGCAGTGTAAAATAAACGCTAGCTTTTAACTCTCAGTGGATACCGACAAACGTCCCGAGTTTATGAATGATATAAAAAGAAACTCTCTACTGCTACTGTATGTTTTATACTTCGCACCCAGTGGCATCATCATGTTGTGACATCATTGCATGCCCAAGCATGCTCTTTCTTACTCTTTGGTTTATGAGGTTGTTTCGAAGTTAATGTGGAGAAAATAATGAAATGTTTGAAATTACTGAGCTCGGTGTGGTTCTTGCTGTTTTCTCTACGTGTAGTTAAAGAATACTTTACTCATTTTAATCATTTTTCGTACAGGGGAAGAAAAAACAAACAGTTCTTCACGTTTTAGATATTTTCTTCTTACAACAAGCCACTTTACAGCATTACTGCCATTTTGATCGAACACATCCAACAGGCGGCAGCAGAGCGCCTGTGTTTCCCTCACAACCACTACACCATAAATACAGGCGTTGCTCCTTGTTGTCCACCACTGATTTAACTATGTAAGTCTATAAAGATAATGTCACAAATATAATGTTTAAAGGTAGGGTAGGAGGTTTGGAAAACTCAGTGAGAGTCAGCCAGATTTCAAAGTAAAGACACGCCCCTTTCTCTCGGAGCTCACCCCGAAGCCACGCCTCCCAATCACATGGACGCGCATCACCTGAAGACGAGCTGCGGTCTGTGACTTCGGCCATCATGCACGTACCTCTCTGGTGCACGCAGAGCAGGAAGAGAGTGACAACCAGCCAATACTCCGCACAGGGTCCACCCGGAGGATTGGCTGATGTTTTTAGTGTTTTATAGCTTCCACAGATGATTCATATTCTTCGTTTTAAAGAGAAACTGCCGAACTAAGTGGTTGCTATCGGATTGTAAAGAGAAGTTACACTAATTTAACAAAAAGTGCATCAGAATGAAATCTCCTACCCGACCTTTAAAGACATAATTACTAAATGAGATAAGGTCAAAACTATGTTGACACGACCAAGCTTTCTTTTTGGATGAACTTTGAATATAAACACAAAACATTCGTGTAGCATACATCCACATTTTTGCGGGTGTATATTGACTCTGCAGGTGTGTGTCTGCCTTCAGGCCCCGGGCCCTGTTTACACCAAGCTGCAGTGACCGACCCTGCCTCTTGTTTTTTAAATGAGGGTGAAACCTCAGAGCGGGTCAGTCCAGTTGAGACTCCCACAAACAAAAACACACACACACGAATTTAGTGCCAATAACACAACTGTTTCTACATAGAAAAAAAACATTTTAAATGTTGTAACAGACTTCATACGGTCAACAAATTCAGAATTCCACAACTTTTTGAACTAACTTCCTCAGCAGGAAGCCCGGCCTTTACATATACAGGATTAGACGTTTCAGGACATCTAGTCCTCATGGGACACAGAACACCAAGGGACTGAGGATGGAGCCTTGTGGAACACCACCACAGGTTTACAGGGCCTGGAGAAAAGGAGGCATCAACAGTGACAGCTCAGTAAGTTTAACCTGACAGGTGAGTAAGAACAGATCTTATTTACAGCAGCTGGTGTCTGTGTAATAACACAGACTGGTGACTTTTATCAGACACAGGAGCAGTGCACCGCATGCTGAACATTCATAAGTGAACAAATGTGTCTCACTAGATTCATGTTTTTCCATTTCTTGATAAAAATGTTCGAGCTATGTTGCAAAAAACTAAAATACGAACATGTAACCCTTCACGTGTAAAGTGTTTTAATTTACTCTCATCATTCCAGTTATTTGAGTAAATTTCAAAATATAAAAATATTATTATTTTGCATTTATTTGTTGTTTTTTTTAGAATTAATTTGTTTCCTTGATTAAAAAAAAATGACACTTTTGTTGGAATTGTTTGTCAGTTGTTGCCTGTGGGGTCTACATCAGTGAAACGGCGCCCCCTGCTGTCGTGGTTGAGAATCCCACTTTGTAACGCGTTAACCCTTCTAATGTTCGCCTTTGTGTTGGTTTGAAATCTCTTCAGACGAACTCCAGCAGCGCTTTATCTCCGCCGGGGCTCGGTTCGGGCTCCTCGGTGTTAACTCCGGCATGGAGCGCCTGTAGCTGCGACGGCAGCTCGCTGCGTGGCGGTTTCCGGTGTCCGTCCGTCTGCAGGAGGATGGCGTCCGGCTTCGACCGCATCCCCTCTACCGTCGGTCCTCCGAGTCCCGTAAACACCGACGGTTGTCGACCCCAGACCGAAAACGGCAGCGAAAAGCATCAATAATCAGCTCGGGTAAGTCGCCGTGGCGTGTTTTTGCTGTGAGTGGCGTGTTTTTGTTGCAGATGTGCGGGGCTCTGTGGAAGGAGGCGGATTTTCCCCCCGCCGCTCCGGGGAGGCCTAGTTTGATTTCGGGTCCGTTTGCAGAGAGGCTCATATCAAACGTTAGACCAGTTATTGTGGCCTTTCATGAAGCGGCAAATGAAGCCGAATGAGGCTGCACCGCTTCAGTCTGATATGTTTTTATTGTTTTTTTTTACCGTGTGCACGTAACCACAGATTAAAACAGAGATTCGCGTGTTTTTTGTGGTGAAAGATAACCGGCGTTAAAAGCAAAGGAAGTCCAGTTGTTTGGTGTCGTTAGCTGCAGCTAGCTGTTAGCCGCTAGCAGTCGCAGCTGACAAGCTAACGTCGGAGCGCTAGTTTCAAGCTGGAACGGAAGCAAATTCAGAACATATAACACACATTTCAGACGGAAAACCAGCTCCACGGAGCAGACACGGTGTGTTTTTATCAAAGGCACGTAACGTTTAAAACCAACGTTTAGCCGAAAAAACACCCTGTGTCTGTTTCAGGAAATAGACCAAGCCCACCATCATTTTGGTGATGAGCTCCAAGCAAGCTCAGCTGCTAATTCTAAAGGAAGCGCTTCCTGATATCCTCTTTTATTATTATCTGCCTCACAGGTGATTAATAACGCTTTATGTGTGTTTTGGTAACGCTGAGGAAGCTTCAGGCCTTCAAACTGCAAGCTCCAGTTTATCCTCAGCTAATGAAGGAGCTGAAATGCAGACAGGCGCTCTGCTTATTCTAAACCTGGTTGTTGCAGAGAGCCAGTTTTGTTGTTGTCCTTTGTGTTTGTTTACTAAATCATTGGTTCTGTTTCCCTGCAGGTGTCTGTTTCTCACTGTGTGCTAACACCAGTACAGTGCTGAGCTCCCCTCCATTGGCTTTTCTGAAACCACATCCACCATCCTCAGTTTGGACTAAAGTCCCTCTCATCCACTGAACACTGAGCTCCTGCCTGTGAAGTGAGTGGAAGGATGACAGAGGCGTGGCAGCAGCAGCAGCAACATGCAGTGGCTCCACCCTCTGTTGTGCACACGCTCCCCCAGGGGGCCGACAACCCTCTGGGCTGCGCAGTGTACGGGGTCGTCCTGCAGCCAGATGCCTCCCTACAGCAGCCCCAGCACGGCCAGCAGCACGCTGTCCAAGCCCAGCAGCCCTCCTTACAGGTAGGGGGCGAGAGAGGGCACAAGTGTGGAGCCTGCGGTCATGACATATCTCACCTGGCTAACCCTCACGAGCACCAGTGCATGGTGAGCCAGGACCGGTCGTTCCAGTGCACGCAGTGCATGAAGATCTTCAGCCAGGCGACGGACCTGCTGGAGCATCAGTGCGTGCAGGTGGAGCAGAAGCCTTTTGTGTGCGGCGTTTGTAAGATGGGCTTCTCGTTGCTCACCTCTTTGGCTCAACATCACAACTCGCACGGCAATGGAAACAATCCCATGAAGTGCTCCATCTGTGAGAAAACGTACCGGCCCGGTTCCGGAAACGCCACCCCGACCTCGTCGGCTGCCAACCCCCAGCAACCCTCCACCGGGGAGACGTCCGGTGGCGCCGCCATCAGTGCCTCGTCCCCTCCTTCATTTGAGGCTTCTTCGCCAGACCGGCCGTACAAGTGCTCGGTGTGCCATAAATCCTTTCGGCATTTGTCAGAGCTGACCCGCCACGAGAGAATACACACCGGTGAGAAGCCATACAAATGTGACACGTGTGATAAAAGCTTCAGCCAGTCTTCACACCTGGCCCATCACCAGCGCACACACAGCTCGGAGCGGCCGTATAAATGCGCCGTGTGCGAGAAGAGCTTTAAACACCGCTCTCACCTGGTGCGGCACATGTACGCTCACTCGGGCGAGCACCTTTTCAAGTGCAATTTGTGTGAGATGCACTTTAAAGAGTCGTCTGAGCTCCTGCACCATCAATGCCAGCCGGAAGGGGAGCGACCTTTCCGCTGCGGCTCATGTGGGAAAAGCTTCAAGCGCCCGTCTGACCTGCGGCAGCACGAACGCACCCACTCGGAGGAGAGACCTTTCCAGTGCGAGGAATGCCAGATGAGCTTCAAGCAGCAATACGCCCTTGTTCGCCACCGCCGCACTCACAAAAACCCCGCCGATCGCCCGTTTAAGTGCAATCTCTGCGACAAGGGCTTCCTCCAGCCGTCCCACCTGCTTTACCACCAGCAGGTGCACGGGATGGAGAGTCTGTTTAAGTGTGCGTCCTGCCAGAAGTCTTTCAGCCAATCAGGAGAACTGCTGCGGCACAAATGTGGCGGCGAAGTCGAGAAACCGTACAAGTGCGACGTGTGCGGCAAAGGTTACAAGAAGAACTCGACGCTGCAGCGCCACCAGAACTCTCACTGCACGGACAAGCCGCTCAAGTGCTCCCTGTGCGACAAGCGCTTCGTGTCGTCCTCAGAGTTCGTCCAGCACCGCTGCGACCCGACCCGGGAGAAGCCGCTCAAATGCCCCGACTGTGAGAAACGCTTCAGGTACTCGTCCGAGCTGCAGCGCCACCGCCGGGTCCACACGGGGGAGAAGCCTTTTAAGTGCGCCAGCTGCGACAAAAGCTTCAAGCAGCGCGAGCACTTGGCCAAACACCAGAGCGTACACTCGCGGGAGACCCAGTTTAAGTGCGTGTGGTGCGGGGAGCGTTTTGTCGACCTCACGGCTCTGCAGGAGCACACGGTGCAGCACACGGCCGAGGGCGAGAGTTTCCCCGAGGCTCCCTGCATCCCATGAACCGAGCTGCTCCTCAGCCCCGGGCAGCAGACATGACATTCGCCCACAAAGTGTGCCAGCCTCCGCTCACTCATTCGTAGTTTATACCCCCCCCCCCCCACTGATTATAATTTCAGACTTCCCCTTTGCTGAATAGAAGGCAGATACAGAGGGGCTTCAGGACGCCTCCTTATAATGTGGAAGAAACTTGACCAGGTGTAAAAAATGTGTGAAGATCTTGAGCTTTCTTCAGAGTGTGGGACCCTTTTCTCTGTGGTTGCATGTTGGTTGTTTGTTTTGTAACCATTGTCAAGGAAAGATGGCAAGAACATCCAGACAGCTGTCTGATACGTGTGTGTCTGTCTGTATGCGTGTGTGTGTGTGTGTGTGTGTCCTCATGTGTAGGCTCCTCTGCGATCCATGTGCCTTTTTTGTTTTGTTTTTTTAACCGATCACTTTCTTTAGTGTTTTAATTTCATGTCCAGTAGAGCTGAAAGAAGAAGAAGAAGAAGAACCCTCCCATGCAGCGGCTGGCTCGGGCAGCAGTATCGTTTCACATAACTAGATCTTATGTAGTATCATCTGTTTGTGCATGAATATTTATCACACTTTAATATCACTGTTGTATTATAGGTTTTTGGTTTATTTAGGAAAAACATCCTAAGAAGAAAAAAAACAAGTGGAGTTGTGAAAATGTATAGCCAGTGTCCTGAAATCTGTGTCGTTGCATCTTTGTATTAAAACAAATGACATGTAGGTAACTAACCCGTACCTACGGTGTCATACAAACACTTGACATGTGCAATAGAACATGCACAATGTAATATTTATGACTACTGATTCATGGCATAGTCTACTCTGTTATATTATAGATCGTGTGTATACGCTATGTAAAACTGTATAGTGCTTATGTTACCTGCTTTTCTATTCACTCTGAATGAGGTTGCTGTATTTTGCAGGCACGTTAGTTTCATTTCCAGAAGGTTTAACCCTTAACTTCAAAGAAAAACATTAAGTTGCCACAAACTTAGCTTCATTAGTTACTGTGCGTTAGAGCTAACAAAAGTAATATTATTATTATTATTGTTTTGTTTTTGTTTTTCTAAGAATCGGCCTTGTATCGTTTCCACAGGACGTTCAGCAGATTAATCCGAGTAGCCTCAAAGTTGCCACTTCTGTGTTCGGTTCATACCAGTGAGGAAAAAAAATAATGTGTGTACTTTAGTTTACTGTGTGGATTTCTATATTCTGTACAATCTTTGCAGTATATTTAAAAAGAAGGCTTTTGGAGTTTTAAAAAAAAAAAAGGGAAGTGCAGTGGGTGGGTGGGTGAGGGTAGGGGAGGGATGTGTGTGTGCCATGGATTTTAAATCCTGGTGAGTCTGCTTCAGAAGCTCCTGCTGGGGTGTTGATGAGGTGAGCGAGTGTGATGAAGCATTGATTTACACATATGGATATCGATATAGACTCCTGTTCATACTGTATACAGACAATTAAAATAAAACCACCCTTATGACAGCTCAGGTGTGCGGCGTTCTTCATCACACGTGCTGTCACAGCGGCACGGGGCCAGGACTCCAGCCTGTCCTGTTTGCTGTTCGTCATCCCCCCCCCTTCCTGTCTCCTATTTTACCTCTCTGCCTGAAGCTTCCCGGCTGATTCCACTGAAAGAAATCGTTTAAATACAAGGCCGGAGTCGGTCCTGATGTCTCAAAATTCAAGTTTTGAGACAAAACTCAAGTTTTGCGACATCCATCACTTCATTGTAAGCATTATGACCACCCTGTAAAATCAATATTTATAAAGAAAACAGTGTAATAGCACTAAAATGTAAAAAAAAAAAACATTTTATTGCTATTACACAGTTTTTTGTCTGTTTTGAACAGAAGCAAAAACAGCTCAAAGTAAAGCAGAAGTATTATTTATTATTGTTTTTTATTATTATTATTTTTCTACTACAAACTAATAAAGGTAGTGATCAGTTAAATAGTTGAAGAACTTGTGGTAGGCTTGATTTATTGTCAGGAATAAAAACTCATCTGTTTATGATTCAGTTCCAGGATCACTTCCGGGTGATGTTTACTGCAGACCGGAAGTCCATCCTGTTCTGCTAACGAACCGCAGCTGGATGTACCACCACCCTCCATCTGACTAAATCAATACGTCACCGATACCGTGAACATTACACAGGTTATCGATAACCTCAGAGCCGGCGGTGCCGCTTCGATGCTCGGGGAGTAACGTTCGCTAACGAGCGCAGCACCGTTCATGTCGGGCGGACTTCCTCCGAGCTCGGATAAATCTACGACGAGGTTAGCCGGCTAACTTATTAGCATCGTTATTGATATAACATTGTATAACCGTCAACATTGATATTAAGAGTGTTGTATGTGTATATTGTATGTTGTGTGTATAAATACGTGATTTACGTGAGTACATCCGTGAGGCTTTGCTGTTGTAGAGGTCCACATTTGGACAATTAACGCTAACTAAGCTGGCTAGGTCAACGTAAGTAGTTAGCTTGGTAGTTAGCGGTAGAGGTGGCGGCAGTGATGCTGTTCTGAGGAGGAAACCTGTGAGCAGTCTGACAGACACGGTCGCTGTTTGTCCAACTGTAATGACACATGTTTGGAAAAGGCTCCGTGTGGTGAACCCGGACTTTAGGTTCGATAGAACCCGTCTGTGGGGTTTGAAGGAACGGGCTCAGAGACACACGGAGGGATTATTGATCAGGCCTGCGCTGTGAAGGGGGGTCCTGCTGGACTTCACCTGCGCCTCCAGGCTCTACAGAGATGTGAAATGACCACAGAGGGGCAACGTGCTGCAAAGAGATGCGTTTGGTTACAAAGAGAGAGATTTTAAAGAGACTAAAACGACTGTCAAGGCGTGACATCTCTATGTATATTAATAGACACACACACACCTCTGATGGGATGCAAAATGACTACAGAGGGAGACAAAACAGCCAATAAGAGACCAAGATGGCCTCAAGACTGAAGTGACTTCAAAAGAGCCACAAAAACACACCAAAGAGACACAGATGACCAAAAAGAGACTCAAAACAACTTCAGACAGACGACCACCAAAAGACACAAAGCCACCGAGAGACAAAAAAAATGGCTACAGAGACTTAAAAAGACGCCAAAGAGGCAAATTAACAACAAAGAGATTTCAAAACAACCTCAGAGAGACAGAAAACGGCAACAAAGATTTAAAATGACCTTAAAGAGACAGAAAACGACTACAAGTAGATTCAGAGGCTTAAAGGAAGAAATTTAAGGAGACACAACACAACTGCAAGGAGACAAAAGTAGCCATAAAGTCTCAAAATGCTCCAAAGACATATAAAATGACTACACAGAGACTTGGAACGATTCCAAATAGACTTAAAACTAACAGAGAGAGACGAAAAACAACACAAACATGACTAAAACTACTGCAGTAGTACCTTGAAGCTAACACAACAGACAGAGACTTGCCTAACAGCCACATTTCACATGTTTTGAAAGGTTTTGATGACCCACTGTTGTCTCATACTGTCCTAAAGCAGTGTGAGATCATTACATGTCTGTTTTTGTGCAGCCAGCAGTTCAAAGCAACATTAAGGAAAATCAGCACATTTTCACATTTGCAAAGGTGAAGCAACCAACTCGAGGACATCTACGCTTGAACAATAAACTAATTGATCAATACGTGATTTTCTTGGGACTGTTTGTGTTTGATTAATTTCTGTATTTCTGCACGATCTGGGTGTTTTAATCATTCATATTCAAAATCAAATTATTAATCAGTGAGTCTGAATCATAACTGTATTAATCGTTCACTACATACAGCTGCTGATGCTACCTCTTGTCCTCTTGCAGCTGGCGGCGCTTCATGCCGTCCTACCCAACATCCTGCTCAGGGGCTTCACTCAGTCTGTCATCGTAGCTCTGTCAGTGTGCACGGCAGCAGCAGCGGACCGGCCCGGCGTTTTTCACCAGAGGGCACGAGCATCCAAAGCCAATGGTAAGCACAGTGCGAGGATCCTAGAGCCACACACTCTGGAAAGTCGCTGCGCTGCCTTCCAGTATCAAGCCAACCAGCATTCAGAGGGAGGAGAGGATCCCCGACACGTAGCCCCGAAGCTAGCGATGCCCGGATCCACGCCGGCCAGCAGCAAGGCTCGGGTGTACACCGACGTCAACACACAGAAGAACAGAGAGTACTGGGATTATGACGCACACGTACCCAACTGGAGGTACCGCTGGACGCTCACCTGTGGGCATGACCAGTGTTTTTTTCCAAGTTTTATTGCTGACAAATATTTTGTCTCCTCAGCAATCAAGACAACTATCAGCTGGTGCGTAAACTTGGCAGAGGGAAGTACAGCGAAGTGTTCGAGGCCATAAACGTGACCAACAATGAGAAAGTGGTGGTGAAAATCCTCAAGGTGAGCGCCAGACTTAACCGTTTGTTATACATGAGCGATTCCCAGCTCAGTACGGACGGCTCGCTCACTCACAAAGGTTATTGGGTGATTTACACACACACACACACACACACACACACACACAGAGTAATGACTCAGACACACACTCCACTCGGTGTATGGACAGCTCACATACACTGGGGTAATTTTGTTTTGCATGCATTGCATGTGCACAGAGGTCACTCGGGTCACACACACAGGTCATATTGTTGGTCCATGTATGTTAACTTGATCTCTCCTTTGGATTGTGTGTGTGCACGGATAACAAAGTTAACATTGTCGCTCAAATACCCTCACAAAATAAGTTACACAACAGTCATTCAGCTGAGTGCTAGAGGACATTAGGGCTGCAACAAACGAGTATTTTTGTGTGTGTGTGTGTGTGTGTGACCTGCGAACGGCTCGCCAGCGGTTCCAACCCAGGGCCTCTTGCACCTAAAACGCTGATCATGAGAGAATCGTTCTCAATGACGTCACTAACGAGTAATCGAATACTAAATTATTTGTTGATGCATTTTGTCCTCGAATATTACTCGAGTACTCGAGTAATCCTTGCAGCCCTAGAGGACATACACGGTGAACTCTGCCGCTGGCCAACAGATCCGAGTTTAGTTCAGTTTTACAAAATAAAAGTCTGTGTAACTGGAATTTGAAAACGGCGTTAAATGATCTGACAGAGCCCTTCTGAGCCCCTGGCTGCAGTGTTTGTGTTTAGTTTCTAATCCTTTGTTGTGACCTCTTTCAGCCTGTGAAGAAGAAAAAGATCAAACGGGAAATCAAAATTCTTGAAAACCTGCGAGGAGGAACCAACATCATCCGCCTGGTGGACACAGTCAAAGACCCGGTGGTGAGTCGGCCACAGCTCTTTTTTTTTTTTTTTGCATGTCTGCATGTGTTAATCCAGTCATGCTCGTACCTCAGTGATGATGATCTCCACCTACCTGCTGTTCTCCTCAGTTAAGCCGTGTGTTGTCCTCTCTTTGCAGTCCAGAACGCCAGCGCTTGTCTTTGAGTGCATCAATAACACAGATTTTAAGGTACTTGAGTTTGGCCGGCATACACGCAGAACTACCAGCAGGTTACCAGCCGTGCAGGGGCATTGATATCCATGATCAATAACACTCATAACCCTCCAGCTCATGTACATACACAGAGGGCAGCTGAAGTGCTGATGTCGTGTTAACCGATCATCTCTCCTCCGGTCCACAGGAGCTGTACCAGAAGCTGACAGACTATGATATCCGTTACTACATGTATGAGCTTCTAAAGGTAAATTCATCTTATCTACATCATAACAACAGAAACAGCTGTGATGATGTTTTGAGGAAGGCGAGGAGTCTCCTGCTCCCCCATGCTGTGTACACCTGCTACCAGCAGGGGGAGGCAGATCTCCTCCTTTAAGTGATATAAATAAAAAGGTCCCCAGGTGTTTCATTTATCCATTAAATGAATTATTGAGGATTAATAATGATGTCTTATGTCTCCTTTAAGGCTCTGGACTACTGTCACAGTATGGGGATCATGCACCGGGATGTGAAGCCCCACAACGTGATGATCGACCACCAGATGAGGAAGGTGCTGCACACAACGTGTTTTGTTGAATGCATTCATATGCAGCTTTGTTAGAACCCATGGACTCACATTAGTAGAGAGTAGAATTCATTCATGACACAGCCGATTCACGTTTTTTCCTGTTGTGTGCCTCAGCTGCGTCTCATAGATTGGGGTTTGGCTGAATTTTACCATCCCGCTCAGGAATACAATGTCAGGGTGGCCTCTCGCTATTTCAAGGGCCCCGAGCTGCTAGTGGACTATCAGGTACGTTCATCTACAATGAAAACACTCCCTCATTCTCACAGAGTGCGTTCGAATCATTCTCCGTTTGTGTTTTTTCCCAGATGTATGACTACAGTTTGGACATGTGGAGTCTAGGCTGCATGTTGGCAAGCATGATCTTTCTGAAGGAACCGTTTTTTCATGGCCAGGACAACTATGACCAGGTAAACCGGGCAGGTTCTTCTCTTCATGGCTGCATGACTCTGCACAGAAACCTCTCGTAAAGGTAGGGTAGGAGATTTTAAAAGTAAACACGTGCCACGTTCTCTCGGAGCTCACCCCGAAGCCACGCCTCCCAACCAGTCTGTGACTTCGGCCATCATGCACGTACCTCTCTGATGCGCGCAGAGCAGGAAGAGAGTGACAACCAGCCAACTATACGCGCAGGTGCGCCTCGTAGGATTGGCTGATGTTTCATAGCTTCCACAGATGATTCATATTCTTCGTTTTAAAGCGAAACCGCCGAACTAATTGGTTGCTATCAGATTATAAAGAGAAGTCACACTAATTTAACTAAAAGTGCATCAGAGTGAAATCTCCTACCCTGCCTTTAAGTTCACTTCATAGTGCAGCATCCTCTGTGTCACTAACAGGACAGTTTCCAATGAAACAAAGTTCATTCTGTAAAATATTATCAGCAACTTTCAGGCTAGACATATGACTTTTTTTCCCACTCCAGTCACATATTTAGTACCTTTGGTCTCTGTTTGTTCGCTGTAATATAAAGTCCTGCAGCTCTATGGAAACAACAGAATCATGGCTACAAGCAGAGACCATTCAAAGAAGTGACACACTAATGATATTTCCATGTGAGGCTGGAAGGGAAAACACATGTTTTTCGTTTCCCCTCTGGACCTGTTTATGGTTGTCTGGTGACAATAAGAGCTACACCTGGAAGCGTCTCCTGGGTGCTGATTAAAATCGCTCCCGGAAGGCTACAGTGAGCTGCTCGGAGTGTCTGGCTTCCTGTTGTGTGTGTCATTGTGGTTTTACTGTTCACACTGCTTCTGTAGGTTTCCTATATACAACACAAACACAGATGTTACTTCGAGCTGGTTTCTTTATGATTAAAAACAAGTGCAGTCATTTATGAAATGTGACATTTATGAGCTCAGATTGAGTGAGATTGTCTAAAGGAACTATTCATTAGGGACGCAACGAAAATACATTTCTTGGCCAAAACCGAAAACTGAAACTAAAATATGAAATTATTTTAGAATAATATAATAACAGTGCATCCCTACTATTCATCCCCCTCTCTCTATACTCTTGAGTTTCTACAGAATGCGGTTTTATTGTTGTCACTGACTACAACTGTGTCTTCCAGCTGGTCCGCATTGCGAAGGTTCTCGGCACCGATGAGCTCTTTGGTTACCTGCACAAATATCACATAGAGCTGGACACTCGCTTCAAAGACCTGCTGGGACAGTGAGTATCAGCCGCTGGCTGCTGTCGCCTGAAGTTAAACAGCATTTACATGTATTCACAGCAGCTCTCTTCCTGCACAGAGGTCTGGGTGTGCCTGCATCTCTGGCACTGACACAACAGTTTAAATGAACCATATAAAAAAGAGGAAGGCTGCGGTTGCACTGTCACGTCAGGGTTTTTTTTTTCAGTGACAGCCTGACAGATAATCAGTTTACTTCCTCTATAGTTTCTGTGGTTAGATGTTGCTGCACCTCTCAGACCGGTCGTGTTTTCAGAGTGCAACATATTTACCTTAAGGTGGAGGATCAGAGGTAGGGGTGGGCGATATGGAAAAAATTTTATATCACGATTCTTTAATGATAAAATCACAATCTCGATTTTATCACGATTTGTTTTTACATTGACACTAATTTGCATGTTTCTGTGTAAATGACGTCAGGTAGCTACTCTGTCACCTCTCAAAAACTATCAGTAGATTTTAAAGGCAAACAACAACTCTGATAACGTGCACTCAGTATTAGTTTTCAATAAACATAAAAATTTTAAGGTTAAAAGAAGACTAATGTAGTTCTGTAAGTATTATTCAACAGTCATTTAAACAGACTGAAGTGTGCCTCCTAAGGTTAAACAGTAAATACAGTATTGAGACTTAAGTAACTCTTAAAGTTCAATGTGATTTAGAACAAATGATCAAACTTTAATGGGAATCATATCTAAGGACAAACGGAGCTGCTGCTGTCAGCTCTGTCCACCGTTTACTAGAGTCCTCATATGGAGCCTCTTCATCAAATGCCTGTGTTATTGTTTTGGTGACGTCATTAGCCGTTGCCTCTGTCTGCATCTGATGTACACACACGGCCCTCCCACTGCACACACACACACACACACACACAGGTGCTGACAGCACAACAGCAGCAAACCTGAATATAACGTTGATAATGTTCAGAGAGGTGGGCGCGTACGCGCTCGTAGCATTATAATACACACGGCCCTTCCACTGTGACACACGTCGCGCGCACACACAGGCTTAGAAGATGCGCCGCTGCTGCCGGCAGAAACGGCACCGAACATGAAGGTGGAGTTCGTTTTAGGGACCAGTTCCTCCGTTCTCTTTTCGTTTTCAGCCGTAGCTTCCTAACAGGGAGGCTGTCATTGGTTGGTCGTGTTCACATTAAGCGCACTGAGAGTTGGACGAGTGAAAAAACTCATGCGTCTGTCCGTTCTGGTAGATCGCTGATACGTTCAAACCCTTCACGATCATTTATCAGCAAATCGCACAGCCCTACTCAGAGGCCAGCCCACCTGTGCTTCTGTTCATTTAATCCACGTTCAGCTGTGATCAGTCACATAATCTGTTGGTTTTATGTTTGCAGGCAGACACGGAAGCGCTGGGACCAGTTCATCCAGTCAGAGAACCAGCACCTGGTGAGTCCAGAGGCTCTGGACCTGCTGGACAAGCTGCTGCGCTACGACCACCAGCAGAGGCTGACAGCGGCCGAGGCCATGCGGCACCCTTACTTCTGTCAGTATCAGCAGGCACACACCTGTTAAACACTCATCAGTTCGTTAGTGTCTCCAAGCAGCTACCACCTGCCATGCTGCTGATTCTGAGAACTAAACCTCAACGAAACGATTATAGCGTGAAAACCTCAGCAGCTCCTGCTAACTGTTTTTTTGCATGGCATATCTGAGTTTGAATAATATGTGTGTGTTTTGTTTGTTTTATTGGCTGCAGCAGCAGATGCAGAGTGACACTGTGTATTTAATCTTCAGATCCTGTGGTGAAGGAACATGCAAACGCCAACACAGACGGCACAAAGGCAATAAGCAGCTCCAATGCAACATGATACCCAGAGAGCAGGTAACGCTCAGAGCATGAACCTACACCTACACAAACCTTCCACTGACCTGCAGTAGAGCAGGTGCCTGTGTTTATCTGGACACATGCCCAGGCTGTGATCAGGTTTCTGACACATCAGATGTCAGTAGCCTGCTTCACACCTCCTCTTCCTCCTGGTGCTGTGTAACCTGAATATTTAACCTGGAGCTCCGTGACAGTAAGCAGGCTCCTGTTACAAGTCTTAGCCTCATTTCCCGAACTTACTGAATGTGAAGCAAATTCTTTTGAAAGTCTACAGACAAAAAAAGAGAGAAAGCAGCTCGGTGCATTTCCATCAGGTGGTGGGCGCAAACGACAACGTTCTGTTGAAAGATGGCGCTGTAGAAACACAGCTGTGATAAAAATGAAGTTCCAGTTACAAAATAAGTCAGTATGTATGTATGTATGTATGTATGTATGTATGTATATATATATATATATATATATATATATATATATATATATATATATATAATATAATATATATTATATAATATATATATATATATATATATATATATATATATATATATATATATATATATATATATATATATATATATATATATATATATATATATATATATATTATATACACACACATATATATTATATATAATATATATATTATATTATATATACACACAATATACATACAATACAATATACATTCCTTCAGACTGAACTCTGAGGAGTTACTTTGAAATGTTAGCTTCAGTTGCAGGTTACTGAGCAACAGCACATACTGGTCAAAATAAACAGGAAGTCTTTCACAGACATCGTTGTGATGTTTGACCACTAACACCCTCCCCCCACACACACAGACACACACAATGTGTTCCGTTTTGATCTGAGCGCCTATCTTAACACCGCAGACACTAAACTCTTAAACTGTGTTTTCTTTTCTTCCATCTGTTCAGGACGAATCTTTGTTACCTCAACTTGTGACCTTTTCGTGGCAGAAACCTCTGCCTCCACATCAACAGCCATACTGGAGCAAGATGTCAATTTTGCAGTGCGCGCACACACAGACACACACACACACACACACACACACCAACAAACAGACACACACGGACTCAACTTCTCCCAACAACACCTCGGGAATCTACGCTGCTTGGTCACAAATTAATCAGATCAGACCCCCCCCCCCCATCCTCTCCCCCCTTTCTTCCTCCTCCCCACAATCCTCCCACTTGTTTTTAAAAGAGAACTGTTGTCGGATCAAACCAGTGTTGTTGCTGTAAAGACGTTTGTCCGTCATTGCGACGCTGTGGTGACCTGAGCTCCAGTTCCAGGTTATAGCACTGAGTGGCGTGGAGGCTCTTTTCTGCTATGGATAGAACAAAAGCTATATTGAAAGAGAATAAACCATTTTTATTTAAAGGCACGTGTTTGACTTTCATTGCCTCTATCGGTGAAATCATTTGAATTACTTCTGTCATTGCTACGGTTGTAGTTCAGCCCTGACCCCACATACGTCTGTCTAGATATCACCCTCTGCTTCTAAACTGCCTCTGCTTCTAAAGGGAGGATGGATCTTAATGTGTGCTGTGCTTCTCCACAGCAGGAACTTTCCCCAGGAACTTCAGAAGGAAGTAGAACTAGATGGTCTGATTACACCCGTTTAAACAAAAGGACGACCACAGTGCTCATTGTGTGTGTGTGTGTACATTTTAATAAATAACCTGGAAATCCAAGGTGTTTTCCAGAACATAAAACACTTGTGCAACATTCGTGCGTTACAAATAGGTGCATTCGTTTGGGAGGATCTGGGCCGAGGCCGCCAAGGTCAGCAGACTCCAATTCAAAACTTCTGCTTATCAAGTGGCTAAAATTGTAAACACAGCAGAATTAGGTTTCAGTTCAATCCGAGTGTTTAAAATGTGTCACAGAAGTTCAGGCTGTGATCACGTGTTGTGGTAAAGTTAAAAACTGGGACTGTGGTTCTGATGAGCCCCCGTCTTCTTCTTCTTTTTTTTTTAACTGACCTGGTTTTTCGGCCTGTCGGTGCTAATTCTGCTCATCGGCAGCTCAGCCCAAAGTGAATGCCCTGGCTGACATCTGAAGTCTTTAAGTGTCACATACAGTAAAAAGCAGCCTACAAACACAGCTAGCTACAGCAGATGAGCTCGACACCCATCGAAGGCACGCCCACACTTCCTCAGCCAGGGGACTCGCATCTGGATGAGAAAATACTACAAGACCCAGAGCGGTCCGGCTGCTTCGCACAAAGATGCCGCTTTGGCACTTTATCCTGTAGAGAGGAGCAGCTGGATATTTATAGGAATCTGCTCATTTGCTGCGTCACAGAGATCAGACCTGTCTGTTAAATATAAAGCTACATCCAGCAGCCGCTTAGCTTAGCATAAAGACTGTAAACAAGGGGGATCTGTTAGCCTGGCTGTGTCCGCACAGAAAAAGAGGCCAGAGGACTGTCACTGCTCACCGAACCAACCAAAAATACATTCTGAGTTCTTGATTTTTAGCTCTCTTATGTTGATGTGTACAAACATGTCTGTGTTCCAGAAGACATGGAAGTCACTTAACACGCCTGGTTGGGTTGATTAATTTACATTATCTGACTGTACGATTTAACATTCTGGAATAGAATTAAAAGAACTCGTGCTAGCAACAAAAAGATTGTTTTCATAAACTAATGAGCCTTAAAGCTTAGAAACAGTTAGGTTTGGGTGTTCGAACAGCTTTCTTGTTAGATGTCTGGAGAGAGTTCTCCAGAGATGTCCCTATTTTAATCTACACCAGAAAACCTGGCTGGACACACCACAGCCGTGACTCTTTAAGTACATATGGGGTTGTTATCAGGGGGTTAAATGAGACTACAAAGATCGCCTGAGACATTAAACGTGGGCTAGCCTTGGTAAACATCGTGGTGGAGTTTGTTTATGGCCTCAGCTTTAGGCAAACGAGTGTCAGTTGTAATAGTAAAACCTGAGTATCAAACTTCTGTTCGTCGGTCCTATGTAGGGATGTCCCGATCAGGTTTTTTTTGCCCTCGAGTCAGAGTCCGAGTCATTTGATTTTGAGTATCTGCCGATACCGAGTCCCGATCCGATACTTGCAAGATTCTCTATAAATGCATGTGTGTGCGTGTGTGCCACGCTAGGTCAGTTCAGACGCCCAGCTCATCAAGGCCTCGAACCCAGCACCTCTCGCACCAAAACCGTCATACCCCTACACTACAGGACACAGAACCACCCTGCACAGAAGGCGTTAACTTTGAGAGCCCTAATATAACCGAGTCCTGATCGGAAGGCAACATCCGATTCCGATCCAGTCTGAAATCACGTAATCGGGCCTGATTTCCGATAACGTGATCGGATCGGGACATCCCTAGTCCTATGAGCATGTAGTCATGGAATATCCAGGCCTACTCTGAGTCAGTGCTGCAGTAAGCGAACATTCAGTGTTTCTGTGTGAATCCGACGGGCCTGCGGAGCCGCTGCCTCTTTAACTTGTCAGAAACAGCCATGTTAGTGGTTTCCCCCTTTTTCTTCAGCTACATACACACAGACAGGCGGTGCTGATGATCTCAACCCAAACCTGTAAGGACGCTAACAAACATCAGAATTCCCTAAACGTCCAACTACTCCTTCCATGTAGCAAAGTAAAGTTTGGTAGTAGCGCAGCGGGGGGGGGGGGGGGGCTCGGGCACAGGTCACATCACAGTAGCATACTGATCGTGAAAAAAAAGGTCACCAAGGACGCCGTTAAGACAACACAGCTGATTATCCGCCTAATAACACTGATGTTTGAGAAGCTCCCTGGGAACACTCAGACCTTCGACTGAGGCTGCTGGCACTTGATATACTTGATAAGATTCTCGGCCTCAGTTCGGAGCGTCCCCGGGGTTTTGAAATGCTGCGTCCTTGGTGTCCTTTTGTAAAATGCAAACACTCTAAGGCATAAAAACAACATCTTCTAAAAAAAACAAGGTATAAAGCTAATACCAGAGACATTCAGTCTGTTTCAACGTAAAAAAAAACTTAAATAATTGCATAAATAAGCAGTGGTTATGATATTTGAGTGATTATGTATGAGTCTACATATACAACGTTGGTTACATCGTGGCGTTGCAGTATTGAGGTAACGTCATAGTGGGGGTAAAAGCGAGGGGGGGGGGCTTTTTGAACTGTATTTGGCTCTGAGGAAAAGCCACAGAAACATGCATCAGATGAGAGTGACGATGTAGATACGAGGTGTTAGTGTGTGCGTCCCTTTTGTTCATCTCTTTCAAGTTTTACAAAAACCGCTCCAGTGAAGCGTCGTTAATACTGAATATGTAAGTGATAACCAGTCTGTGTGTTCTGTCTTCTCGGTGGAGCTGCAGAGGGGGCCGGGGGCGGTCAGGGCAGCAGCTCCTCCAGCGTGGAGTCGTCCAGCTCGTTGACGGCAACGATGTGGTCCAGATGTTGCAGGTATCGCTCCTGGTCACGCATGAAATGCGGGATTCTGGTTCTCTGAAGGACCGCCAGGTGTCGCAGCTTCTCCACGTCTTCATACGACACCTGCAGAGGGGAACGCACTCATTTCTCCCACAAAACAACAGACTCAGGACCCAACAGCCGCTCAGTGGACGAATGTTGTATTCATTCATAAACAGTACAACACAAAGCCTACAGTAAAGCACAGGTTACTAACTGCAGTTCACTGAAAGGCCACAGGTGGCACTGTATTATGTGGAGACTCTTTCATTTACAGCCGCAGCATATAGTAAATATAGTTGACACATCTGGCCTTTTATGTGGACTGACCTTGCCTAAAGAAGTCAACATCTTAAAGTCGATGGCGCGTCGATGGCGAAGAATCCGGAGGATTCCGTCCAGATAAACCTGATCCTTACTGAAGCAGCCTGAGACAGAAACACACAGTGTAAGTGCAAAGATGAACCGATAGAGAAGTGTGTGTGTGTGTGTGTGTGTGGTCACCTGGCTGCGATGTGTCCGTCTGTCCCCTCTTGGCTCTCAGGCAATACTCCCAGCGGACGTCCGGGTCCTGGACGAAGCGCGCGATGTGGCTGAAGAGCTGGCTGAAGCTCATGCTGGTGGCGTGATACACGGTGTAGTAGAGCAGAGCGGCGCGCCACAGGTACGGCTGCTTCCGCAGCAGCACGCTGTGCAGGCTGGCCAGGCCCTCCTCCGTGGGGTTGGCCGGTTTCAGGCCGAACTGCTTCCTGCCCTCAGCGGTGGACCACGGCTGCAGGTTGTTGTTAACCCCTCGCAGATAATGTGTGCCTGAGGGGGACGCAGAGTTAATGTGACGACACTGATGATGTTGACACCTGAGGAGTCGTTTGCTGAGGTATGTTTGATCATTTTACAGACCAACAGAGATTTTGAAGTGAAGCCATTTTTATGTTTTTACATATTTTGGGAAGGGGTTTAAATCTGATGTCTGTCAGTGTCTGAGCTGCAGCGTACCGATCTCATGCCTCAGCATTCCCTCCAGCCAGTGCTGCCGAGCCCCCGCCAGGTTGATGGTCAGCGTGGGGCGACAGCTCTCCACCACCATCACCGCCTGGGACAGCAGCTCGTCAGAGAGTCGCACCACAACCTGAGGACGCATATCATCATCATCATCATCACTATCATCATCATCATCACTATCATTGCCATTACACCTTCATCATCATCATCATCACCATCATCATCATCATCACTATCATCATCATCATCACTATCATTGCCATTACACCTTCATCATCATCATCATCATCACTATCATCATCATCACTATCATTGCCATTACACCTTCATCATCATCATCATCACCATCATCATCATCATCACTATCATCATCATCATCACTATCATTGCCATTACACCTTCATCATCATCATCATCACCATCATCATCATCATCACTATCATTGCCATTACACCTTCATCATCATCATCATCATCACTATCATCATCATCATCACTATCATTGCCATTACACCTTCATCATCATCATCATCATCACTATCATCATCATCATCACTATCATTGCCATTACACCTTCATCATCATCATCATCACCACCACCATCATCACCATTACACCATCATCATCATCACCGTCATCATCACCATCATCATCACTATCATCACCATCATCATCACCATCATCACCACCATCATCATCATCATCATCATCATCACCACCATCATCATCGTCATCACCATCATCATCACCATCATCACCACCACCATCATCATCACCACCATCATCATCGTCATCATCACCATCATCACCACCACCATCATCATCGTCATCATCATCACCATCATCATCATCATCACCACCATCATCATCACCATCATCATCATCATCATCATCACCACTATCATTATCACCACCATCATCATCGTCATCACCATCACCACCATCATCATCGTCATCATCATCATCACCATCACCACCATCATCATCATCACCACCATCATCATCATCACCATCATCATCATCATCATCATCACCACTATCATCATCACCACCATCATCATCGTCATCACCATCACCACCATCATCATCGTCATCACCATCACCACCATCATCATCATCACCATCATCATCATCACCATGTTTTGTGATGTCTGTGCTTCCTCTGAGTGACTCTCTGCCCTCACCTCGCCCACGCAGCCCTCTTTCTGCAGGTATTTGCGTACGGCAGCCCACACCTGACTCTTCGGGAGCACGCTGCCACCGGTCGCCTCCTCAAAGCTCTCATAGGAGCCAAACTTCTTCAGGACGCACTCCATGATTCCGACAGCCTGCAGAGAAACAGAAGTGTCATCGTCAGGTAAACTCAGGCCGGCAGAGGTCTGATGTCTGATTTAGACCCACCTGCTCCAGGAAGAGGCCTGACCCCTCTCTGTACTTGTCCAGCACCGCCCTGGGCTCGGGCTGTGCGTACTCAAACTGAGGCTCATACTTGTAGTCAGACTGGAAGAAGGTCTGCTTCTCCTCCTCCAAATTGAGCGGTCTGAGGGCGACGAGCAGGCAGGGTCTGGCAGGCGTCGGGAGCGAGGCGCCTCCCGCTCCTTTGGCTATGTGCGGCAGGGAAGTGGCGGGTCGCATCAGACCCCTGCCAACCCGGGAGAAGTTGACGGAGCAGGTGCTCTCACTGCGCCGCATCCAGCCACTCGCTCCAAAGCTCGGACTGGTCAGACTGCGAGCTGGAGGGGAGGGGGCCGCCGAGCCGCTGCGCCATGGAGGCTGCAGGATCCTCCTGTCTGCCAGGCGCTCCTGAGACGCTCGCAGGCGCTGCGGCGTCACCTCCAGGCTGAGAGGACGGCGGAGCGGCGGTCTGGGTGTAGCCCCACATTTGGATGATGACCTCCTTTCCACCGCCTGGGTGCTGCTGGCCTGGGCTGGGAGCCCGTTGTGGGACACCTCCTTCTGGGCGGTGCCGCTCCGTCTGGACGTCGGTCTGGGCTTTGTGGCAAAGCTGCTGGCAGCTCTGGGTGGATCTGCCCGGACATCTGGCTCCAACAGGCCCCCGACTCGTTCACCCTCAACCTGATCCATGAAGACTTCACTTGAGTCCAACACCATCACCACAGCTGCTGCACCTCAGGCTGCTCCTCACTCCGGGCTCCAGACTAAGATTACAACACAGGATTAATTATGACATTTTAATCTGCTTTTTTGACCCAACACGTGAACAACTGTTATAAATAAGCTGGTTTTCCAGACGTCCACTGACGTCCACTGAGGGTCAGATCCTGAGCTGTGGCTTTAATTAGATCAGGATCAAATGAGAGTCTGTGGTGGACACACAAAATCCCACTGAAACACAACAAAGCTTCATCAACAACAACAACAACAACAAACATCCAGACCACGTCTAAAGCAACATTTTATCTTCCTGTGATTTTTTCATCAGAGTTTCACTTTAAACAATCAGTGAAGCATCGACGGGTCCTTTAAATAACTCAACAAACACTCACCGAGCAGCGAGTCGCTCCTCTGCGGACGGTGTGCGGGTTTTTTCAGCCTCTTCTTTCTCTCATGGTGGCGCCAGCTTCACCCACCCGGAGCCCGGGCGCGCCTCCCTTCACCGGCGAGCGGTGATGATAATAAACGGATAGCGGCTCAGTGGGGAGCGGGGCCTGAGGCGGCTGCCTGGGCCGGCCAGGAAGCGGCGGCTGAGTTGGAAGATATGACGCGTTACGTCCAGTCCGTCGCTTCCTGGGCGTCATTACGTACGACCGGAAGAGCAAAGGGGCTTTTTTTTTTATTTTTTTATTTTTTTTATTATTTTATTTAACGGAAATATACAAGAGCACGAGAGGAAGAGAGAAGTTACAAAGTGCTGCAACATTAAGATCCTGATAAATGTGAAAAAAATAAATTCTGAATTCTGAATAAATTATGGTTATGGGTGAAGAAAAAGGGACATTGAAGAATGTCAGTTAGATAAATAAATAAAAATAAACAGAGAGCAAATACAAAATTTAATATCAGTTTAACAGAAGAGAAACATGTGACAACAACCAAACAAACAACAATAAATAAATAATCAGAATCAGAATCATGTTTATTGCCATGTAAATGAAGGGGGTTCACATTACTAGGAATCTGCCTTAGTGATTGGTGCATACAAAGAACATATAATAATTAACATGAAATAAGATAGAACTAAGATAAAATTAAAATTAAGTAAATAAACTACAGCAAGGCTAAATTGACATGACATAACAGACATACAATGAACAGAACATAAAATGAACATGGCAGATGTAATGGTAAACATAGACCCTTATATGAACGAATGGAACAGTGTAATAATGTAGTAATGTAACAGTAATAAATATGTAATAAATAAATGTTCTGAAAATATAGAAAATAAGAAAAACAAAAACTCTGATATAACGTAGAAAATAATATAAAAATCAATCAAAAATGTTAAATAAAATAAAAAAACTTTTAAATAATTAAATCACAAAATACACAAAATATTATATATTACTCATCATGACCAAATTAACATGGACAGTAAGAAGGAGAGGCAGAGAAGGACAGATTAACCTGCAGAACTATGAGTCGAGCATCACTTCATCTAATGAATGTCACCTGTCAGGGTGCGAAGGGTTCGATCATGATATCACCAGGCCCAACCTCTCTATGCAAAGTTTTACATCCTCATCACTGTCTGCCTCGTCTGTCTGGCTTTACCAGCTTTGTTTTTGGGCACACGATATACATATGTTTGCATGAAATGTCATCACAGTGTCCTGCTTCAACCACCAGCGCCGGTGCAGAGAGTGTTTGCCTCTTCGTTAAAAGCTTATTCAGTCATTTCATTTATATGTGTCCCAACCTTCAGCAAGAACGTCCACATCAGGCAGCATGAGAGGGAGGGCGCCCGCTCCCCATCCAGCTCCACCCAGAGGTCACACCTGTGTGCTGAAGGGGCTTGTACCTGTAGCTCTGTGTGTTTAATGTCACACCTGCCACCACAGCACTGTTAACACCACTACACAGAAAAGGTCCTGATGCCTGTAACTGACTGCTCTTTGTTTATTCATCAGGTTTGGTGGCAGAGACACAGCATATCCAAGAATTAAACATGAATAACGAGTTCCCCCTGTTTTTATTAGCTACCAATAATAGAGCTGAAAGTGAAACTTCATACTACCAGGACTAACAAACACTGGAGTGTTGTTTTCCAGGCTCCAAAGGACCCAGTGGTGATGGTGTGCTGGACTAACTGATATCAGGCACAGGTAATTACAGCCCACGGATCCTTGACCTCCATCAGGCTTCCTGTGTGCAGTACAAACAAACACACTCAGCAAACACCTCATATTTGGCCTCAGGGCAGAGCCAGGATCAGGGGTGATCACACGATGCTTGCAGGCTGGTACAAATACTCTTTACCCACCTAAACATTTGGAAAGCTTGTGTATTGTGCAGTGTGCTGCTCACATCACTTGGCTGACTTCAGACACACTATCTGTGACACTAACGTTTCCTCATTCTGGTTTTATTCAAAGTGTGCGTGTGAAACCTGTTGCCAAGTAACAGTGAGTCACATGAGTCGTCCTTTATGTGTGGTTATGATTTTAACTGATAGGAATGAGGAAAAAACGCTGCAGAGTTTAATAAAGAGTGGGATGTCTTAAAGTTATCGACGGAGGACGTGAGCAGCTAGGCACAGCAACACCTCTGAGACACGTAGAGAGTCCATGTAGCACCTGGTCTGCCCTCAGCCCAACAAGAGAGGAAGGATCGGAGTGGGTTAGGATGCTGAGTTTGTATAAACAGGGACAGTAAAACCACTTTCCCACCCTTCAGGCGGTCTAGTGTAGCATCTGTACTTGTAGTGTCTTTGTCTTGTATAAAGGACATCCAGCAGCTATGATTGTAGTGCAGTAAACATGAAAGTGTGTTGTGGTAATGTGCGACTCACAGCTGACTGAAATCGTAACTAGCGGCTGCAGAGAGAAGAACCGGAAACAACAGCTCTCTGAACCTGTTTGGCCCTGTTCACACTGGAGAAAGTCAGTCCAGCCAGAGTAGGACTGTATCTGGATCGCCTTTAAGCTGGATACATTCAGACCTATTCAAATCACACACGTGTCCGTGCTCAATCCGGCTTAACCCGGCTTGTTTGCGGTCCTCCAAACCGCTAGGTGGCGCCTCGTAATATACAGAGTCCATTCAGGCTGTGGTAGGGACCGTGTGTGCGCATGCATTTTTTTTGTCCTGCGTCGCTCGTTCCTTCCTGTCATAGTTCTGCGGTTGTTTACATACGACTTTTGTACGTAACCCGGACACTGTCCCCGTGAACTGGAAGTATCATGTTGCTAGCTGCATTTGCGTTCAGACCAAGCGGCAGCCTTCGGGGCTCAAAGTTGAAGCCCATGCGGAAGTGTCAAATCTTGTAATTCACGCTGCAACCACTGGGGGCTGGCTCCAAAAACGACTCCCATGTTAAAATGGCCGACTTCACAGCATAAAAAAACATGTTTACAGCCTGGTACAAAAAAAAACACTCTAGTCTCAGATGATTGGTTCTCTTCTAGTGTCAATTGTACGGGGGGGGGGTGAATTTTTTTACAACTCACTCGTTTCAATTGTATTCGGACTTAAAATTAGGCATAATTATGGGCGTTGCCCCTTGAGCGACAGACAGTTGACGTATCACAGCGTGAGTTTCCTGCTCCCACGATCGCCCGCCCCCCTAAACCCCGCTCGCGCTCCCCCTCTTTGTCCATATTTGGAGTTTTGGTGGACGTGACGCTGCCAACATGGTGGAGGTCATCACGTCCCGGAACCTCCCACCGAGCCTCAAAACGGCTCTTCAGAAACAAACGGGCGACGTCACGGAAGCTCTGTCCATAGTTTTTACTGTCAATGGGTTCAGACCTGAGCCACATTTGAGCCAATCCGGCTAGATCCACCTCCGAGAGGTGGATTGAAATCCAGATTCTGGATACGGCCTGAATCCCGCTCTTGATTTCCCCAGTGTGAACGAGGCCTTAGAGTTTGTTCCTGTACGGTTACAGTGCTGCTCCTATACTGACTGAATGAACATGTAAGAAGAAAGATCCACACACACCCATACACACACAGTGACATTCTCGGTTCTCATGTCATAGTTTTGGGGCCTCCACCTTTAAGACTTAACCCCTTTCTGTTCAGTAAAGTGTGTAGTTCATCCAGCCACAGGTAGAGCAGAATAACTCTGAGCAGTCCCCTCTCTCTCTGTCTCTCTGCAGGTCTCGCCCTCCAGATCAGCACACTGAATGTATGATGGTTGCTGCATGTTTGTTCCCCTCTCTCTCCTTCATCCTCTCTGTCCTGTCTCCCTCTTCCTCTCTCTCTCTCCTTCATCCTCTCTGTCCTGTCTCCCTCTTCCTCTCCTCTCTCTCTCCTTTGTCCTCTCTGTCCTGTCTCCCTCTTCTTCTCCTTCACCCGGCCGACTGTCAGCAGGAAGGTTCTCCCTTGTGCGCCTGGTCCTGCTCAAGGTTTACTTCCTGTCTGCCTGCTCGTGGGTTCAGGCTCTGTAAAGCACCTCTGCTCCACCTTCATCAGCCGCCTGACAGACACACAGTATCTTAACACTAACCAACATGTCTGCCATGTTATCATCTGAGCTGACAGTGTTATGAGGTGTGTTTTCAGTCAGATCCTTTATTGTCTGAACCTTCTGGATCCACCTAAGTTACCTGATAACCCAGCTCTTTGTAATGTTGACCGCTACGGGGTGGGCGGAGTCAGTGTCTCAGGTTTACATCAGTTTTATAGGAAGGTGTGTTGAGAGTCACATGTCAGACAGGGTGGTTATCGTGGCTCTGTGTTAGCTCAGCGCTGATTCTTTTTATGGCTGCAGCTCGGTGCTGTGTCTGATTACAGGCGGCTACTCTTCATACATGCTGAACAGATGATCCACGTAATAATAATAACCGGCTGAAGGATCCACGGAGCTCAGCTTCACAGTCACATAATCATAGAAACACCTTCGGTTAATCTTAAACACTAATTAGTGCCACAGACACCTCCCAGGTCTAAACTCCAACACACAGTCCAAAGGTTCAACAATAACTGGAACATGGCATCAAGCAGCACACACACTGACACACACACACACACTGACACACACTGACACACACACAGTGTCTCCTTTCACACACACTGGTCAGAAGAATGAGGATCTTGGAAGAAGAGGCGTTCCTGAAGGCTCCTCTGGAGGATTTTCAGCTTTGCATTTGCTCAACTAAACAAGCAAAGGGGGAGGAGCAAACAAAGGTGTGTCGCCCTCTCTCTCTCTCTCTCTCTCTCTCTCTCTCTCTCTCTCTGTGCAGGTTAAAACAGCACACAGTGTCATGGTTACCTGATCAGCTCAGGAACAGCAGGCTGGGGAGCGTCTTGATGTTTCTGTCGGTATGGACAGGTAGGGCTCACACCTGAGCGTCTGGCACCCTGTGGCGGCGGCGGGGGGGCAACGTGTTGCTGTGTTTCTCCTGCTTCTTCCGGAAGACGACAGAAAGCTGCATCTACACACAGAGCAGTTCCAGCATGCCACACAGCGGCTGAGGACTTCCTGACACCATGGCACGTCAGCGTTCAAACTGAAAGCTGAGGTGTTCTTTTGCAACATTTCTGTCAAAGAAGGAAGCTAAAGAACAGGAAGCAGGCGGATTGTTCCAAGGGCGCTCTGAGCGAGACATGAAGCCAGGAACATCACCTCCAAGGTCTGCCTGCACTCCTCCTCAAGCCTGCGTCAGTGGTTAATGTTTCAGGAGCTGATGAAGGGTTTTTTTTTTATCTTGCAGGTAGAAAATGTTGCATCCTGGGAAAGCTGCAGCTGGCAGGGAATGGTGTGTGTTTTCCCGGCGCCGCAGCATCTTCATCATTCTGGTGTTTGCAGCCGTTCTGTTTTTTTACAACACGAACCTGAACAAGGTGGTCCCGGACTGGTACCCGCACCTGTGGAATCAGTTTAAAGGTCAGCTGCTCAGGACTGCCACGAACAGCACCAGGTCTCCTGGATCCACAGCTGAGCTCAACACTACCACCACCACCACCACTACCACCACTGCTGCTGCCTCCACCTCTGCTGGAACTACACCTTACACCAACTCGTCCTCCTCCCCTTTCACACTAAATACCACGACACCACAGGAAGCAAACACAACAGCAGCGAACTGGACTGCCCCTGTCACAGCAGTGACTCCACATGCGACCCCTGAGCTGACAGCGTCACCTGTGGCCATTCCCTACGTCTCTCCTGGACCGTACGTGGTGGAATACCCGTATAAGTACACCTTCATCATAAACGAGCCCCAGACGTGCGAGCAGGAGAAACCGTTTGTGGTTCTGATGGTTCCTGTGGCTCCTCACAACAAGCAGCACCGTGACATCATCCGCAGCACCTGGGGTGGAGAGAGCCCCGTGCGGGACAGAGTGGTGAAGCTGTTCTTCCTGCTGGGGCTGCCGGCTGGAGGCCCAGACGGGCTTCTGGCGGAGCAGCTGCAGCAGGAGAGCAGAGAGCACCACGACCTGATCCAGAGCAACTTCCTGGACTGCTACAAGAACCTGACCATCAAGACCATGGTGATGCTGGAGTGGCTGGACTCGCACTGCTCCAGCACCTCCTACGCCATGAAGGTGGACTCAGATATGTTCCTGAATGTCCCCAACCTCATCGGCTTGCTTTTACGAGCTCCAAAAACGAACTACATGACCGGACTCGTGGCAGCTGGAGCTCAAGTCCTGAGGGACAAGAACTCAAAGTGGTACCTGCCCTGGGAGCTCTTCCCAGAGCCCAGCTACCCCCCTTATGCTTTAGGCCTGGGTTACATTTTGTCCTTGGACCTTCCTAAAAAGCTGATCGAGGCGTCTAAACACGTTAAACCTCTTTACATTGAAGACGTGTATTTGGGCTTGTGCATGAGGTACCTGGGAATCCGCCCCACTAACCCCCCAGACTGGGGCTTGTTCAACGTCCTCCCTTTACAGTACAGCCGCTGTGCCTTCTCTCGGATCATCGCCACCACAACGCCGCCCAACATGGACCGCCTGAGCATCTGGAGGGATTTTAAGCGGCCGGGCTCTTACTGCTGAATTTTCTCAGCACTTCCTACCAAATGTATTCAGATTCTTTTTAATGCTACATCCACACTGTGGAAAAGAAGAAGAACAACATGCAGCCGAAGGGTAAAGGCAGCACGGTGTTAGGGACATATTTAATATTTTACAGTTTATTTCTTACTTTATGAGGAGAAAAAATACTTTTTGGAAGAAAAGTTACAAAAAACTTACATTTAGGGGGAGAAGCTGAATATTTTGAATTCATTTGTGGTAAATTTAAAAGACATTTGCAGATGCTGACCTGATATTGACTATTCATCTATACATGTCACAGCCCTAATAATCACTTTTAGATAAATAATGCCCTTTAGACTCCATGTTTTTCTGTCATGGAGAGAATTCCACGATGAACCATTGAACATGAGTCAGCCACACCTGACCCTGTGAGGTCACCAGCTACTTCCACATGATGTGTTTTTGAACACAAATGTACGAATGAAATAATAATAATAATAAAAACATGAACTGCAACTTCTGTGCTGAGCACATCGTCTGTTGTGTAACATGCAGGACTCAGAGTGTGTCTTGATGTCTGCTTCAAGGTGGAAACACTGTGCTATGCACACATTGTTTGATGTGTGTGAAGTGAAAGCATTGTGCCATTAATAGATAACCCAGGTGGACGAACCTGTTTGTTCACAGAAGGCATGCTAGGTGTGTTGCTGCCACTCTCTCAAACAGATGGCACTGAGAGGTGTGTGTGCGGGGGTGGGGTGGGGGGCTACCTTCATCCAGGCAGTCCAGGTCAGACGTGTCCCAGCGTGCCGGGAAAAACCTGCATAGCTGCTGCAGAGCCTCGTCAGTGTTTGCTGTTCAAACATGACGTTCCTGAACCTGGGAACAGAAGCAGGATTTTATGCTCTGTGTGTGTGTGTGTGTGTGTGTGTGTGTGTGTGTGTGTGTTAAAGTCTTAAAGGGACAGTTCACCTCTAAAAATCAAATATTCATGTTGTTCCCATCACCTGCAGAGCTGCTCGTTGTGAAGTATACAAGGTTATTTACGCAATGACATGATACAGACCACGTATGTATTTGATTATATAAGCTTACACTTAGAGAAAAACACATCTATAACTCTTACAGAGAGTTAGGGAGGAACTCTTTGATGCGGTGAAGGAAGCACTAGGAGGCATGGACTAAGATAAATCATCCAACATAGAAGGGACAAAGGGTTTCATAGTCATAAATATGTTAGACCAATTATGATAATTAGTAGGTGGAGATAAAGGGGCAACATGTCCCAATATGGGAATACCTACGAGGGTCTTGAAGAACTGTTTATCTATTATGCAAATGTACCTCAACTTTCAATAAAACAAGCCTGTGTCCAGGGGAGGGGCAGAACACTTATGGACGGGAGTGAAGCAGACTGAAAGGCCTGTGTTCACTGTGTTCTCCCTTTTGCAAAAGGTGAAACTACAAAACCGAGGGTATTTTCTTTCACTCAATGTTCTGAATACAGGAGACGGAATCTGACAATCCGGGGTGACCAGGGAAGGTCACGACATCGTCCATTGTTCTGGAGAGTTCTGCCTCCTCTTCATCATGAAGGAACCAAACCACACTGGACACACCGGAGTTAGCATGTCCTGTACCTTCACACAGGTAACACGCGACATGCTAACAGGTGCTGTTCAGCAGGATAATCCGCACCTACGGCACCTTGATGATGTTTAATGACATCATTTGTAGCCACTTGTTAGCATGTAGCCTTTTTTCAGACAGTAAACTGTTGTGACCTGATCTGGTCACCCCGGATTCCCAGACTCCGTCCCCGATGCACAGAACATTGAATGAAAACCAGTACTGATCAGTTTCAGTTTCGCCTTTATAAAGGGAGAATGCACAGCTCAATACAGACCCCTCGATCTGCTCCTGCAGCTGACCATTTGCATTCTGTCCGTCCCATGCATTAGGCTCGTTTTATTAATCTGACAACAAGGTGTGGTTACATTTACATAGAAAGGCATAAAAGGTAATGTTTTTCAGTGAAACATGCATATTCAATAATCACAAGGTGGAGGGCGTATACGAAACTAAAAGACATTGAAGTTCTCCCACTCACATTTTTGATGTGAGTGTGTGTCAGGTCCTCCTGTTACGGCCTTGAGTATATCTTGTCTTTTTGGCAAGCTTGTGTTTTCATCTTTGGGTCAACTAAGGGGTTTGCAGTTCGAATTTCTAGACTAACCATTAAACATCAGAATACTTTATGGCCTCAGTCAGAGGTCTCGATCTATGAGCAACCATACACTTTTACCATATGTGCAAACAAACATATATTTTGACCATATATTTCCACAAAACAATCATCAGTGTGTGTGTGTGTGTGTGTGTGTGTACTAGTAGAATGAAAATCTGCTGAGAACTGTTTCTCACACACACGGCGGAAACAGGAAGTGCTGACATACTGACACTTTCCTGCAGCACTGTGATGATTCAGTTCCAACATCATGACTGAACTGCAGCTTCTCACAGCACTGATCGGATCATGGATCATTGATGAGCTCACACACGCCCACAGGTCCGTCCTCCAGGCCCTGAGCTCGGGTTGACCCACCTTTGGTTCGGCCCAATCAGAGTCCTGTGAGGAAGTGCTGTCAGTTCTGTTTGTTTCAGCAGCTCTCTCTGCACCCATGCTAACTGCTACTAGCTAGCTGATAATTGTGTTTCCTCTTTGGTGGGATTGTTTGATGTTTGAGTTGTATTCTGAGAGCGTCTGTCCTTTCCAGTTTCATAGCTGGACGTTAGGAGCGGCGTGTAAGGCTACAGGCTTGCTGCCTGCTGCCCTGAGATGTGGTTCATGGCTCTGGTGTGCTGCGTGTTTACACTGGTTTTTTATTTTCAGCACCAAAAGTGACATTTACATTAAAAAAAGTCACTTTTATTTATTTATTTTTTGGCCTGAACTGTTCCTTTAATCCTTGTGTTACTCTCTTGGCCTTTCAAATACTTGTACTTGCCTTATATATACTTATATATACTTGCCTTGTATCAGATACAGACCTCAGTGTTGTGAAATGAAGCTTCACACTGACACCATGTGGACATTTTGTTTATTGCAGATAAATAATATGAGAAAAAAACACAGCTTCACAGAAACAGACACGTTATATTTGAATCCTACCCTCCTCCTACTTCAAAATAAAGGCACGGAAAGACAAAATGATCAGCAGCAGTTTCTGTCCCCCTGTAACAGTGAGACAACACTGCTACCATGAGGTCAAACAGAAAATGACATCAAACAACATCAGAGTTTCCTTCCAGCTTCCTGTCAGGTGTAGACCAGCCGCCTTTGTGTTCTGGTGCCTTTAAAGACTTAAATAAGACACCGACCATCAGAGGTTTATATCAGCTGTGAGCCGGCTCCCAGGTGTTGATGTGAGCCCCAGGCGGCAGCAGCTCTGAGTTCAGACAGGCCGAGTGGCAGGAGCTGAGATACCAGCAGCTGGAGGAGGAGCCCGACTCAGAGGGATACCTTCATTTTCTCGAGCATTACTGTCAAAATAAAAGCACAAACAAAGACCCTCACATCTTCCTGCTGCTGAGCTGGGAGCGGATTAAAGATTCACTTCAGGTCAGAGCGAGTTCAGCTGCAGTGCTCCTTTATTTAAATATCACTATTTCATATTCAAACTATGAAATCTTTCACACACACACACTGAATTAATGATTAAAAATGGGAAGATGTTAGATTTTGAAGCCCTGATAATAATTTTCTCCTTCACATCTGCGTCCTGGTTGTTTTAACATGAAGGTCTGTGGGAACTGTCTTGAGAGCGCCCCCTGCATAACAGAACGTTCCACAAAGGGGGCGCTCATTGCAGATGTGCAGTAGGGAATGCAAACTCCAACTATAGATGCTATACTCTGCTAATGCTACTGTGATGCTAATGCTAACAGCACATTTGATGCTGTGTAGCAGCATCACTCTTGAGATGAGCGCTCCATGATCCATCACTATGATCATGTTTCTGGTTCTCTTCAAATGAAACATGCGAGCGCTGATTTTGTTCAGTATTTCATGTTACAGGCTGATGAAACACACACACACACACACACAGTGTGGCTCCCTCTGATAAATAACAGCAGAGCGGAGTCGTCTCCTCGCTGATCAGAGGAAGCTGCTCTCAGAATAACAGCATGTGAGGCGTCATCAGACTAACAGCTCGGTTCAATAATTCAGCGCTGCTCTGTTAGTATGAATTATTGAGTCTGGATACAGTGTCCTTCTCTGTGGATCTTCCTCCACTCATCAGGAGCTGCTCCTCTTCCTCCTCCACGCAGCTTCTGCTCGTCAAACTGAACTTCAGTGATTCTGTGAAAACACGTCGAGTTCAGCGACTGCATCAGTTTAAACCAACAAAACACACAAGAAGCTTCTGCTCTGTTCACGGCAGAGTAACTGACCTGCAGGCGTGTAGCACGTAAAATGTGTGTTAGCATGCAAACTTTTGCTAACTGTGCTAATAGTTGTTAATCAAAGTTTCTCATTGTGGCTGTTTTTGCATCTTTGTGTTTGTGAGGTACCTTTGTTTCTTCTTTTGTGACGTATGTGGTGTTTTGTGTCTCTGTGGTTTTATAATACCTGTTTGTGGTTGTTTTGTTTCTTTTTGTTGTTGTTTAGCTCCCCTTTGTCATAGTTTTGTGTCTGTTTATGATGTGAATCTTGGTGGTTGTTTTGTGTCTCTTTGGTTGTACTGTCCTTGTGGTTTTGTGTCTTTGTGGACATTCAGGTCCCTTTTGTTGCTGTTTTGTATCTTAGTAATTGTTCTGTGAGCTTTTTGGTTGTTTGTGTGTCTGTAGTTGTTGTGTGTTCAGGTTGTGTGAATCCAGTGTGAGGAATCTGGACTACTGTTGTGTTATTGTTGTGTTATTGTTGCGTTATTGTGTTATTGTTGCGTTATTGCGTTATTGTTGTGTTGTTGCATTATTGTTGCGTTATTGTTGTGTTATTGCATTATTGTTGCGTTATTGTTGTGTTGTTGTGTTATTGTTGTGTTGTTGCGTTATTGTTGCATTATTGTTGTGTTATTGTTGCGTTATTGTGTATTGTTATTGTTGCGTTGTTGTTGTGTTATTGTTGCGTTGTTGTGTTATTGTTGTTATTGTTGTGTTGTTGTTGTGTTGTTGCATTATTGTTGTGTGTTATTGTTGTGTTATTGTGTTTTGTGTTATTGTTGCGTTGTTGTGTTATTGTTGTGTTATTGTTGCGTTGTTGTGTTATTGTTGCGTTGGTGTGTTATTGTTGTGTTGTTGTTGTTGCGTTACAGCATTGCTGCAGTGACACTGAGCTTCAGACGTTGCTGTAATGAAGCTGAACTCTCTGCACACGCTTCCCTCTCATCTGCACATGAATCACTAATAAAGTGTCACAATCATTTCATCACGCCCGGCCCTGATGAAACACGAACTACAAAGGGAAGTTTTAAAATTATAATGCCGTGCATTAGCGCTCGCTGAATATTTTCTTTCTTTTTAGCCAGATGCATTTTAATAAGACGCACTGCATAAATTTGCATTTTCTGCAAACTGCTCTCAGTCGGAGTGTTGGAGCGTGGACGGCGTGTGAGGAGGAGGAAGAGGAGGAGCTGCAGTCAAGAGTTCAGTGAAGACGTTCAGGGAGCTTCACACTTTCTGCTGCTCTCATACAAACTGAACTTTCTTCACGTGTCAACAAACAGCTGCCTGAACACACACACACTGATTCAGGACCGTGTCTGCAGCCTTTGAATCAGAGGCTTTGGATGAAGCTGCTGGTGAGGAGGAGCTGGTGGTGTGTCTCCATCAAGCAGGAAGCTCCAGGGCTGACAGAGGAAGTCACTGCAGGAGATTTTAAAAAGCTGCAGTTCCTCAGGCGGCCTCTAGGGGCTGCCTTCATAGACCTCCATGTTAAAATGTCCAATGTCCTTTATTATGTTGGACCGTTGTGGACCAGATGTGAAGAAGTCACATTTCACAGCTTCATGGACAGAAACAGGAAGTTGATGCAGACGTGCTCCTCAGGCCGAGGTGATGAAGGAGCTGATGCTTCTGACTGCAGGCTAAAGACGACCAGCGTCCTCTAAGTAATCATAACGTTCAGCTCTTTTATTTCATCTGAGCTAATTAAAGTGATGAAACCATGGAGCAACACCCCCCCCCTCCTAAAAGGTTCCAGGCATTGTGAGGCTTTTGGCAAAAGGAAACCAGCGGTAGAAGGAGCTGACGCTGATGAAAAGGTGGAGAGGAGGCGGTGAGACGGCTGGCAGAGCCGAGCTGCAGGCCGGTCCAGAACCAGTCCGGCACCAAGCGCAGAAAGTGCTCAGCTGTAGAGCTGATGCTGTGTGTTTTAACCTGCAGCAGTAACACAACAAACACACAATCTTATAATAAATAAGTAAAAGATCATCAGGGCTGGACACACAACCTCAGGAGTGTTTTTAATTTAAACCCTTTGAACCACACGTTTAAATAAAATAACAAAACATATTACTTCATGTCCTCCTCAGCACCCAGCAGGACGCCATGATGGAGTCACATGTGAGCAGCAGTCACATGACCTGTCTGACCTGCAGCTGATTTCTGTCTGAATACCTGAGTTGTTGTGCACACACACACTCTGCCTGCTGACTGTGTGCATATATATCTGACCATTTTACACAATCACAAAACTCTAAATCAGACGATTTAAGAGGTAAAATCTCTGTTCTTAGCTTCTGTGTTTAGAACAGCTCCCCCGTGTGGAGTTCTGCAGATCCACCTGTGGGTCCCGATCAAAGCTGGACAAAGTGATGTCCGTGATGTCACCCGTTTGTTTCTGAGGAGCTGTTTGGAGGCTTTGGTGGGGCGTGATGACCGCCGCCATGTTGGCAGCGTCACGTTCGCTAAAACTTTAAATACAGACGAAGAGGGGGGGGGGGGGGGGTGAAGTTTAGGGGGGCGGGCGATCGTGGAAGCAGGAAACTCGTGCTGTGATGCGGCAACCAGCTGTCGCTCAAGCGGCAACGCCCATAATTATGACTAATTTCAAGGTCCGAAAATAATTAAAACAAGTGAGTTGTAAAAAAAATTCAGAAGAGAACGGATCATCTGAGACCAGAGTGGGTTTTTTGTACCAGGCTGTAAACTCGTTGTGAAGGTGGACATGTTAACATGGGAGTGTATGGGAGATGACTCGCTTCTGGAGCCAGCCCCTAGTGGCTGCAGCGTGAACTACAAGTTCTGACACTTCCGCGTTCAAGGCTTCAGGTCTGAGCCCCGGATGTTGCCGCTCGGTCCGTCCCAGTCTTTAGGAACCTGCAGGTCAATGTGTTTGATTCCAGGTGAACTGTCCCTTTAAACTTTGTTTTAATTAACCCGCAGAAAGTCTTTGATCCTTCACATCAAATGTTTTTAACACTTTTTGTTCGTAAACTTAGTGTGCACGCGCGCACGCGCACGAGCCGTGGTTGGTTTCCCAGGATGCCTTGCAGGTGCAGGTGTCCTGCAGCACAGACAGAGGACACCTGCACGAGCTGCCCGCGCGTGTCTGTGAGTTTGACAGACTTCCACGCTGCACGCAGCCGCGCGCCGTGGATCCCATGAGGGCAGCCGCAGCTCTCCACAGCGCCGCCCTCCCGCTCCGCCAGCCGGGCTTCCTCTGCTCCACACGGCGCTCACAGCAGCGTGCTGACGGCCGCTCCGCCGGCAGACAGACCCGCTGAGGAGGATTCTTTTTGTCCGGGTTTTTGTGGAGTTTCTGTCTCTTTCGGTTCATGGATCATGGAGTCCTCCCCGCAGGATTCAGCGAGCGAGGCCGGCAGGAGCAGCTCTGAACCCGCTACACCAGCCGCGGACACGCCGGCGAGCCGGGGAAACGACACGCCGGCCAGAGCGCACGGCAGCTCGGGCTCCAGCTCCTCCGGCTCCGGTAAAGGTAGGACCGACTTATACTTCTTTGTGTCTGCGCTGTGACTTCAGACTGTCTGTGGAGCAGCTTTACGCACATGTGTGACACCTCAGGGAGTTTGTGGTGTTTTGAAGCCGTGGACGTTGCCTCAAACTCGGCTGCAGAGAGAGCGCAGAGCCGCTGGAGGTGGAGGAATGTCCAGGTGCTTTTCCTGGTTAGTTCTTGTGTGTGAGGCTGAAGCAGGCTGTGAGGGGAAGTGACAGCATTACAAAGCTGCAGGAAGACAAACACAACAACATAAACCAAACAGATGTGTAGGGGATGTAAAGTGTCACCTGCAGCTTTGTCACATTTAGACCTTTTCAAATCTAATGTGCAGTTTCACTTCTTATTGTTCAGCAAAAACAAACAAAAAGGACAATAAAAGAAAACAAATCATCCAGACGGTCATAAGACTGAAACCAGAAGACGTTTCTGTCCCTGAGGGGACACAGTGAGGACATGAGAGCAGGGACACCTCGAACCAGTGAGCTCTTCTACACATGCAGTTGTTTCTGATCACTCGGTTAGGTTTAGAAAGAGACAACAGGGTCTTTGTCACCGTGGTAACAACTCTACAGCGTGAGTCCCAGCCTGATAACAGTGTCATGGCGTCTGTTGCTGATGCTAAAGCCCTCACAAAACAACTGACAGTGGAGGTGTAATTACAAAAATGTACAAAAAGTGACCACAGACACACAAAAAGATTACAAAATGATGCAAAACAACCAGAAAGAGATGCAAAGTAAACAAAGTTAGGAGAAAAATATAAAAACTGTACAGAAAAAATGCAACATGACAGAAATAACACCCAACACAGGCCCCAGGAACTCAGAGATGCAAAATGGGATGATAACAACACAGAAGGGCTGTAAGGAGGAGACACAAAACCATCTAACATGTGCATGAAATGAGCACAGAAACACACATGGATCAGAAAGAGATGCAAAGAAACAAAAATGATGAAAACATCTGCAAGATCCACAGAAAGTCTGCCTGTAGCTGCTGCTGGTTGACGTATCTGACAGCAGGCCGAGTATGTTTGAACGATAAAGACGCCTCCTGCTCCTCTGTCAGCTCATCATCGACATGTAAAACACAAAATAACTGCAGAAAGAAGAACTGAGATCTGCCACATAAACACAGAGTGGACTCTCACGCTCATAATTAACAGCAGTGAGTGAAGTCATCCGTCCCCCGAGTGCAGCTCTCAGCCTGACGGCAGATTTTCCTGCAGCTCGTTATTGGTATGCATGCTGGAGAGGGAGGGAGGGAGGGAGGGAGGGAGGGAGGCGGTCAGATGGAGCTTCATTGAGTTTCTCTGAGTGCAGCCGGTTATGTAACAGCTGCTCAAGGAGAAGGAAGAAATCACAGCGAGCGCGGGAGCTGCGTGGAAACGGAGACGAGCAGATAGTGTGACAGTCAAAGCAGAGCGGAGCCGCCAGGAGCCGACTGCAGAGTAAATAATGGAAGATAAATAACAGCAAAGTTCCAGGCAGGGATCATCAGCGTGCCAGGTGCTGCGTTCAAGAGCAGCCCGTAAACGCGAAGCACTGCTGCTGTTAGCAGTGATCAGAGGAAGGTGGAGCAGTTTGATCAGCAGACACTGACACAAAAAAAAACTACAGCAGAGACCTGTCAGAAATACTCAGCGACAAAAACCAGACGGAAAACAACCACGAGACAAAAGTACAGAAAAATGACAATAAAGAGATAAAAAACAACCAGGAAGCGAGACACTGAAGCTTTAAAGACTGACCAAGACCCTGTTCACACTGGGGAAATCAATCTGGGCCGTATCTGAATATATCCAGATTGATTTCAATCCCCCTCTCGGAGGTGGATCTAGCCGGATTGACTCAACGCAAATGTGGCTAGCGAATCCCGCAAGCGGCGTGATCCTTCCGGGTTCACGGGGACAGTGTCCAAATTGCGGGTTAAGCTGGATTAAGCGCGGACACGTGCCGGATTTGAAAATAGGTCTGAACATATCTGGATTCAATCCTACTCTAGCTGGATTGACAGACAGTCACAAAATAATCTGAGAGAGAGCAAATACACAACAAATCCAACAGAGCACACACCCGACCTTTCACACACATAAGTGAGTGGCACCAACACAAACCTGACAGTGACTCAAAATGATAGAAAACAACGAGACACTAATACCCCGTTCACACTGGGGAAAAAAATGTGGCTTAAGCAGGATTCGGCCGCATCCAGATCAATCCAGATGTGTTTTTTTCTGAGTGTGAACACCTCGAATCCGGCTGTATCCAGTTTGATTTCAATCCGGCTAGATCCACCCACGAGAGGTGGAACTAGCCTGATTGGCTCAAATGTGCCTCAGGTGTGAACGCAAATGTGGCGAGCGAATCTGGCTAGCGACATGCTACTTCCGGTTAGCGACATGGTACTTCCGATGTGCTACTTCCGGTTCACAGGGAGCGACACGGGTAAAAAAAACACATGACGCATGCGCACACGCGGTCCTACCGCGGCATGAACAGACTCTGTATATTACAAGGCGCCACCTAGTGGTTTGGAGGACAGCAAACATGCTGGATGAAGCTGGATTGAGTGCGGACACAAGTGTGTGCTAGCCAGATTTGAAAATAGGTCTGAGCTTAAAGGCTGTCTGGGCTCAATCCTACTCTAGCTGGAATGACTTTCTCCAGTGTGAACGGGGCCTAATCAACCACGAAGAGAACAGGAAGACACAAAACAGAGAAACAACACAATCAAATACACAACGACTAATGAGGGCTGTGAGGACAGACACCAGACACCCACAATCATGAGGAAGAACTGTGTGTAGCATCTGCTGCTGCTTGCCGTGTGGAGTCGAGTGTTTTTACAGTGTCTGGCCCTGCTCTCTGATGTTTCACCGTGACGGTGATTTTTTTTTTTTTTCTGTATGATTTGCTCATAATTTGCATCCTGCTGGAAGAACTTCCCACACGTTGATGTTCACACACTGATGTGTGGCTCTGATGACCTTTTGTTAGATCAGATCTGATGGAACGTGGGCGTTTCTGTCACTTCCTGTTCAGGCCGCAGAGTCAGACGCAGCTTCCAAACCTGCTGCGGTGTGTTCAGAGCGTCGGAGAGAAGAAAGTCAACAAACGTTACACAACAGCTTCACAGCAGCGTTGACCTTTGACCCCCGAACCTGCAGTTAAACAGTTTAACCGTGTGTGTGTGAGGAGACGTGTTCGCCCTGCAGCTCCTGAGGTTCTGTGACTGACAGCTCATCGACCGGAAGGTCACGCTGTAACGAGGGTGGGCGGAGTCTGAGGTTTCACTGCTCCTTAGTCAGACTCTGTGTCTGTGAAGCCCCTGGAGACACTGTGGACTGTAAGAGACGCTGCGTTCATTTTAATAATCACATTTGACTTTGGAAGTGGAACAACTTCCTGTTAGTACAACCCGCACACCTGAATTTACAACAACAGTTAGATGTCATATTATATTAAATAAAAACTGTCATTTTCAATTTTTATCAAATTTATCAGTAAGTAAAATTAGGTGACGTGTTGAAACATGAACCCGGCTTGTAGCTGCTGTTTCTGATGGCACTTGAAGGCAGCAGGAGTGTTATGTAAGAAGTGACAGGAGAGGAGGTGTGTGTGTGTGTGTGTGTGTGTGTGTGTGTGTGTGTGTGTGTGTGTGTGTGTGTGTGTGTGTGTGTGTGTGTGTGTTGTGTGTGTGTGTGTGTGTGTGTGTGTGTGTGTGTGTGCGCGCGCACCTTTATGGCAGGAAACAAACTAAACTAACCTGCTGACTAGAGGTCGACTGATAGAAACCAGGGCCTGCAGGCTCTATATGAGGCCGATTGTTTTCTTTTTGATCTCTGTAATATAATATAATATGTAACAGTCCAGTATTTACAATGATACACACTCTCCGTAGGTTCGGGCGATATTGGCAAAAAAATGAATCACGATTAATTTTGGCATTTAGCCGATAACGATTCATTTGACGATTAATTGATGACAGTTGCACTGACATGTTTTTGACTCTAAATCGGCACAGTGTTCTAGCATGATACCGACAAATCGTCATTCTAACAGGTTAAAGTAGTGATCAGGCACCAACCAGCCATGTTTGAAATATGTGTTGATGACAGATGCACAAACTGCTTAAAAATAATAATGAAGCAAACATTTAAAGTAGCTTTGTCCTTCAGATGTTCTTATCTTATATTAATCGGTGACAGTTTTTCTGACGATTAATTGCACACGATACGATTTTGCACCAGCCGAACGCTCCATTTAAACATCACGTCTCTCCAGTCTGCAGTCTGTCTGCACCAGCTCTGGAGGTGGAGACAATGGGTGGCTTTCACTGCACCTTCCCTGGTGTTGGCACAATGGCATCAAGTTTCTGTTCATCCATGCAATGTTATTAAAACATGAAATATTCAAACATGAATTATTCAAACATCCATTGATATAACTGTATTTAGTCATTTATCATCATGCATTCTATAATCCAGTTCTAAAGTTAACTGGAGAACTGTTCACTACTATTCACACACATCAGGCTACTTGGTCTGCAGCTCATATCTGCTGCAGCGACTGCATGTACCCAGTAGCAGTGACTTTATTGATCCGACGTAGCAGAGGCTACATTCTTAAACATACGTATTAACCCCCAATGTGCAAACACGTTGTGGCCTTTAAAACGAGCATTGTTGGCATCAACTCCAGTAATGTGTGATTACTTTTTTAACATCTGTTTTCACACACACGCTTGTATGTGCTTCTGCTGGATCATGCACCTGTGTGAGCAGAGAGCTGCTACATTTGAGGGAGAGTCAAGTCTCAGCTATCAGTAACGACTTCACTTAATACAAAGGCCTGTTTAATTTACAGAGTTTTGATGGCGTCTTTGTTTCTCATTTTTCTCTCCTCCTCCTCCTCCTCCTCCTCCTCCTGCTTCTCCTCCTCCTGCTCCTCCTCCTCCTCCTCCTCCGTCTCCTCTTCCTCCTCCTCCTGCTCCTCCTCCTCCTGCTCCTCCTCCTCCTCCTCCGTCTCCTCTTCCTCCTCCTCCTCCTCCTCCTGCTCCTCCTGCTCCTCCTCCTCCTCCTCCTCCTCCTCCTCCGTCTCCTCTTCCTCCTGCTCCTCCTGCTCCTCCTGCTCCTCCTCCTCCTCCTCCTCCTCCTCCTCCGTCTCCTCTTCCTCCTCCTCCTCCTCCTCCTCCTCCTGCTCCTCCTGCTCCTCCTCCTGCTCCTCCTCTTCCTCCTCCTCCTCCTCCTGCTCCTCCTCCTCCTCCTCCTCCTCTTCCTCCTCCTCCTCCTCCTGCTCCTCCTGCTCCTCCTCCTGCTCCTCCTGCTCCTCCTCTTCCTCCTCCTCCTCCTCCTCCTCCTCCTGCTCCTCCTCCTCCTGCTCCTCCTCGGGGACGACATGTCTCAGGCCGTTGAGGTTTCTCTGTCTCGCCCACATAAAGTGCATCATTACAAACAATAACCCTGAACCTTCATCTCCTGCTCTCAGCGTCTCTCAGCGTCTCTCAGCGTCTCTCAGCGTCTCTCAGCGTCTCTCAGCGTCTCTCAGCGCCTCGTCTGGTTTTATAATGATGCTGCTTCGCTGCAGCTCAGAGCGTCGGGAACTTCTCCGCCGTGATTCTGGCGTTTCTGTTAGTCTGAGGACTCTGACCTCCTGTCATGAAGTCAGATTGAACTGATTGATCCTCCTTTAGTCAGAATTATTATAAAACAGTAGAAGTCTCTGTGAGGTTCCTTCCTCCTGTTTTCAGTGCTTTTGAGCACAGACTTTAGTCCTTTCAGCTTTCAGTGGACCTACAGACAGAGTTGTATGGATGTAATGTTAAATCTTGTTTTTTTTTTGGATCCAGTAATAATGACTCCTTCAAATTAAAAGCCTCCCTGTGGAGTCTTCCTGTAAACAAGGTTATTTTTACTTTGCTCCTCGTCACATGAACACTGTGATCATGTGACGTAGCACTGCAGGCCTGGTTGGACAATGTGGAGAACGGAGCAGCTCCTCAGGGTCAGAGGTCACACAGACACACCTGCTGGCTGTGTTCACCTGCCCCCAGCTGCTCTCAGACCATTTCTCTTGTGTGTGTGTGTGTGTCCACAGGCAGCAGCTCATGACAAGCGCCACTAACAGGATTTAATTATCTGTTCTTGGACCGGCCAGACGTTTTTTTTTTTTTGTTCTTATTTCCACGCTGGGGTTTAAATCTCCGCCGACTTTCAGGCTCTGGGAGTGTTTTGAGGGATTTGATTGGCTCAGAGGCAGCTGTGATGCGTCGGCGGCAGCAGGGAAACAAAACTGGCAGAAGATTTCATGTCCAAACTTTAGCAGCATTTTTTGCTTTTTTGCAGACCGCCCGTCCTCCCACACAGTTACACTTCCACCGTGCAGCCTGTACATGATGTCAAACATCTGCACTTTTTCCAACATGTCCACCGACAGCTAACTGTTAGCTACTGTCTGCTAACTCAACACAAGTCTATCCATTAATGACCAATTAACATTAATCTAAAGCAGGAATACTTTGTTTGCTCTCAGGAAGTTTGATGAGTTAAACACAGTAAAATAATGAATGCCTATTTTATTGATCGTCTTTTATTATCATCCATGTAGCAGCCTCTCTGTTCACTTGATGCCCACAGCCTGCCTCATGCACAGACTGGACTATTGTCCATAACTGGCTTCTTACATTTCATCATGTCTGTACTGAAGATTTAATGTAACTACACAGTGTCACTTTTAATTTGAAGATGTTTTCTTTGATTATTTGATTATTGGCCTGGACTTCACTTCTGGTCCTTTGGCGCCATTTTATTTTAAAACTTGTTGTTGACTTTGAACGTGGTTATGGACCAGCTCGAGGAACGAAGTGAGGGAATAATTTATTCAATCCATCATCACAGGAAGTGCTAAAGATCAACAATAACCATTCAAGGAAAGAGGCTAGCGGCGGGAAACTGGTGCAGTGTAATAAAATACAATAAACTCTGCACTCAGCACAACCAGGGAGTGATGATTGAGTCATGTGATCAGCAGTCACATGACAGTCTGTGTGTGTGTGTGTGTGTGTGTGTGTGTGTGTGTGTGTGTGTGTGTGCGTTCAGCTGAAGGTTCCCTGCAGGATTAGAGCCAGCCATCACCTACCTGATCAGCCCCTTTCTGCACACTGTCAGCCGCTGCCTTTGATGTCGGCACGTTTTTTCCACCGTCGGTGGATGTGGGGGTTGATTTGCATACAAAGCTCTTCTCGCCTCCTCTTTGTTCTTCGCGCTGAGTGTGGAGAGAGTAATTGTCTTCATCAGTCAGGAGTGTTTATCTCTGTGGTTGGGTGCAGATTTGGCGTGACGCCGGGTGACGGCAGGAAGCGCAGAGTGGGAATAAGTGGGATTAGTGCTGAAGACGGTGGTGTTGTTCTATCAGATCAGCGCTGGATCGTCTCGCTGTGGTGACAACTGGCTGAGTGCAGATGAGAAGTAAACTGCTGAGGAGCAGTTCCAGCTCCTCGCTGTCTTCTCCTTTCACCGCTTCAGTGTCATCCTCACTCTCCACATCGTCTCACCGCTCATCTCATCCAGGAGATGTAAAATGGGAAGATTTTCAACCCTCTGATTGTCCTTGAATGCATCATCTGTGACACTCGGCTCAGCTTGTCATGTGTCAATTAAAATCTCTCCAAAAATGAAGAATTTGCTCTAAAAATTTGCTCTTCTGTTAAAAACAAAACACGCTGTACTCATCAACAAGGAAGCCATGATGGACTCACATGTGACCAGCAGTCACATGACTAAGATTCAGGAAGTATCTGTCTGATTTGCAGGCTTCTGATAATTGATGTGTTTAGTGTCAGATGAGCATGTTTTAATGGAGGTCTGTGGGTTTTTAACTGAACCTCTGCAGCAGTGATGCAGTGCAGTGTCCCCCAGCCTCCATTGTCAGATCCTAGGTGTGTGTGTGTGTGTGTGTGTGTGTGTGTGTGTGTCCCTGTAGTCTCAGCAGCTAAAAGAAAAATGAAAGAAGTTCTTCTGTGTCTTTGTGTGTGTGTTGTTTTGTCTTCTCTCAGCTTCCTTTTGGAGACAAAAAACAACAACAAATATGATATGATGATAGGACAAGAGTTGTTGTCAAATCTCTCTCTCCAGGAAAGTCACCGTTATGTCCTCTGAGGCGTTTGTGTGTGTGTGCGGCAGACGTCCTTCAGCTTATCATCTGCAGTAATAAAAAAGCAGCAGTGTGTTCAGGGTGACAGGCTGTTATCATGTCTGTGTTTCACTCAGTATCCCTCTGACATGACCTCTGATAAACAGAGTCCGCTCAGCAGGTGATTGGCAGTGTTTATCTGAAACTTTATGCAGCAGCTCGGCTTCACTTCTCCACCCTGTGAAATATCAACTATGTAAATGAGGCATTTGATCTGTGATGTTTTTAAGGTTTTTTCCTGTTATTAAAGTATCTTTGCATCAGGACCTGGACCTCAGTGGTGGCTACAGCCGTGATGTGTTTTGGCTTCAGTTCTGGTGGAGGCGGAGCCACAGCATCCATCTTTGTATATATATATATATGCCAATCAAACATCCGTCAGTCACCGGAGGACATTTTCTGTCCCTGTGTTAACTCGCCGTGGTTCTGCATGAATCATTTAAAGGGTTAAAGCAGCCACTAGTCGACATCTGATCTCACCAGAGACGCCCGTCTGTTTGATTTATACCACGCTGCACACCTTCAGAGAAAGACAGAGCTGAGAGCAAGCTGTATCTCACACACACACACACACACACACACACACACTCTCCCTCTGAGTGTACCAGGCTCCCATCAGCAGTGCACGCTGGAATCACTGCTGTCTCTGAGTCTTTTTAGTGTCGGCCTCCTGTGTTTACAGTAGGACAGCAGTGATGGAGCTCTGGACTTGTGAGGACAGCTGTGTCACACACGATAAGTTCACCTGTCTGAGGCCAAGGTCTGTCATTAGATCCTGATCGCTCCGTGTCAGGGAGCATTTATAATTACAGGAATAAGTCATTAATCTGTTGTGTTGCCCGCAGATATCATCACAGCTTCATTATAAGATCCCTCCACACTCTACCAGGACAACAAACCTCAACACAGGATGTTTAAACGGCGCTCAGATGTTTGTGGTTCATTTCTTCTTCTTAAAAAGAAAGAAAGAAAGTCCTGCAGAGTGGAGGCCTCCAGTTTAAAGTTAAAATATGTGAATTAGAATGTGTGCAGCAGCCGTGGAGCTCGCTGCTCGGCGTCCACTCTCCTGCTGTGAGGCGATACGGCGAACATGACTCACGCAGCGCGGCATCCTGCCCGCTCACTGAGCTTCAGGCCAAAGCAGCACTTTGATCTGACTATCAGCCAATCAGGAGCCTAACAGACACCGGATTCCACCAATCACAGCGCTCTGCCTGGAGACAGCTGAGTAAAGGAAAAAGATGAGATGTGAGCTTCAGTGCCGTCATCCTGTGGACGCTTTGCAGACTCACACTTTCAGTGTTTTTGTGTGGTAGGTTGGACTTTCTGACCTCTGTGCAGGAAGGTTGTTGAACAGAAATTTGTCTCAATATTTATGAATGTGTGCACCAATACCTGCATGTTGTGAGTCGCACAAATACAAGTTGTTTCTAAGGCCCCGTTCACAGTAGGATTGAATCCAGATACGGTCAGACCTAGTTTCAAATCTGGCTATCACACACGTGTCCGTGCTTAATCCAGTTTAACCCAGCTTGTTTGTTGTCCTCCAGACCACTAGGTGGTGCCTCGTAATATACAGAGTCTGTTCAGGCCGTGGTGGGACGTTCTTTCGTTTTTTTTAGTTTATTTTTTGTAGCCCTGTGGAAAATAAACTCGGGGCAAAGCTGTTGTTGTTGTTGTTGTTGTTGTTGTAGTTCGACGGTTGTTTACATACGGCTTTTGTACGCAACCCGGACTCCGGCCCCTGTGAACCGGAAGTATGACATTTGCGTTCGGACCTGAGCCAGATGTAAGCAAATCCGGCTACCTGCGAGAGGTGGATCGAGATAAATCTGATATATCTGGCTTTGCATTATTCAGAAAAAAGTATCCGGACATATCCAGATACGACCTGAATCCCGCTCTAGCCGGATTGATTTCCCCAGTGTGAACTGGGTCTAAGAGTCTGTAGTAACATGTTCTCACTAATGAATCCTCCAAAAGCTCAGTACATTCTGTCTGTGGTGTGTATGAAACAAGTCCAGTATGGGCACCACCATGAACCTCACTGCTGTCTTTCTGTTTGATGATATGAGCAGTATTAAAACTGGGATCCAAGACCACTACAAACAATCTGCACAGCCAGTCAGAAAATATACAAAATATAAAATGTGACCAGCAGCCACTTCTCAGAGAGTATCCGGTTTATCTGCAGCTTTGTACCGCTGGTGTGCAGAAGCAGGATGAAAAACTGGTGCGTAGAGAAATCTGTTACCAGAATCATCTGTATTTCTAAAACATTCATGTTAAAAGGAGTTCTGATAAAACAGTCAGTCAATCTTCACTGAGCACAGACGCACTTGAGTCAAGTTTCTTCTTCTGTGTTTGACTTTGGTCGCTCGCGTTTTAGAATCTCCAGGAAGGAGAGCGAAGAGGTGGCGGCCATCTTATCCTCTGAAAGTGGGGCGATGTTTGAACAGCCGGTGATTGATGAGGAAGATTCTCCCATCTTTTACCGGCTGGTATTCTTAGACTGACCTCACACACACACACAGGCTGCTCTGTCTTTGGATGATTTTCTGAAGGAGGTCGGTGTGTCTTTTTTTTTGCGTTTGATGCTTTATTTGTCTGCGGTAACTTTGAGCAAAGTTAACCCAAGTTGAAGTGAAAGTGATGTTTCACTTTGCTGCAGGAGTTTTTCTCTGGTTTTCATCTTCGTCTCTCTTTGTTCACCTTCAGCAGCTCCTCATAACGACTCGCTGCCGCTCCTCAGACGGGAGATATTTAGGGAGAAAACCCGGCGAGCATCATGATTGACAGCACAAAGTCAGAACAGACAGTTTTTTAAAGGACAACAGGGAACTTGTGTCCTCAGGTGACACAGCTCTGCAGAATGTTAAAGACTTCTTTGTGTCTTTGCGTCTTTAGTCAGACTGATATCAGCCACTTAGACCAGGTCCTCTCAGACCCACTCCGACCAGGTCCACTCAAGAGGCAGAGGTGGTGATGCTGAAGGTCCGAGTCAGGATCTTTTTCTGCATTGAGTACTGTGTGAGAAAACGGACCACATCGGTCTGCTGCCTCAGTCACAAGGAGGTTAGTGAGGACATGGTGACATCACTAGGGGACCCCCATATGGATGACCTCCATGTTACTCCTGATCGGTCTGCTGGCACAGATCTGGGTGGCTTTGCAACAAATGACCCAGCTGTGGGCCTGAAGGGAAGCAGATTTGGAGGCAGTCTGACATTTCTGAGGTGGCTCCTGAGAGATTTCTGTGGCAGTGGATGAGACTTGGGTCCACAAAAACCCGTTCCTCTTCTTCAATCTTGGGCCCTCTGTTATTCATAAATTATGATTAGCTGATGACACACTGTTCTACCTCTTCAGTGAATTCAACTCCTCCCACTCCAGCTTGATTTACTAAGACAAATTAAATCCTCACACAGCGTCCTCAGACTTTCCAGACGTTCTTCTTCAGGTAATAAATCTGCTCTCAGCAAACCTGACAGTTTCCACCTTACAACCGTCAAAGTCCTTTTCCTCTCCATCATCAACGCACATTCCTGAGGTTGATCCTGATAGATTTTTTGCAGCTGTGGATGCGTCCAGTGTGGGACTGAAAGTCTCTTTACTAAAAAATAAAAAGACAGATTTATGTCCTCACAGCATGAGTAATACACATCCCTAGTCCAGTGTGTGTGTGTGTGTGTTATCTCTCAGCCACATGTGTGAGTGGGAGGCTGGTGTTTGTGAAGCCATTTAAATTCCCATATCAGGTGTTGTAGCTTATCACTCTGACAGCTGCTTCCTATACGTTGTTTATTTGTAGAAACTGTGAGTAGAGCTGAGCTGTTTGGTCACATGTCAGAAAAACTTAGAGCGTGTCATCACACTGAAAGTTGTGTGTGTGTGATGGATTTTTAAAATAATATTTCTTTTATTTTTTTTATTATTTTTTTTACAGATGTTTAACAAAATAAAAGCTCGTCCTCGTTGTTATTCCCGGTGTCACCTCTCCTCCATCACCTCTGCCTCCTGCACAAATTAAACGCAGATTGGCTGCTCCTCCGCCTCCCCGCGTGGAGGAGTAAATTAGATTTGGGAAATTGAATTTTGTGGGTCTGTAATATTTCTGTCCGATAAGTTGATGATTTGTGGGCAGTGTGGGGGGGGGGGGGGGTGCCGGGGGGCTGGAGGTGCATCAGGTCTTCAGCTTTAGCTGCACAGAAACTCATTTCGTTTACCCAGCTCAAAGTGATGAAGACTTCTCGTCACATGAACCAACGTGCAGCATCTTGGCAGCTCTTAACAGACAACTTCTTGACACAACCACAGGAGGGCGCACCGCTACGCCACCATACTGTATCAGTGTGGAGACACACTTGATGGATCAGGTTGTGTAAGCGAAGGCGTGTCACAAGGTGCGTTTGATTCATCATCCTGGCTCACACTTCCTGACAGAGAGGTGGGCGGACCGTCACCTCTCACCCCCGGAGTCTGCTGGGAGCAGATGGAGGAGGAGATGCTCCGTCACCTCCTCCTGCTGCTGCTGCTCAGACACTCAGACACAAGCTTTACTCGTCTGCCTCTCAGCAGGATTCTGTCAGATTAAAGTAAATATTTTATTCTAACTAAGGAAGATCTCATGACAGATGCCTGTGATCTCCATCCTCCCATTTTCTGCCACTTATCTGGGGCGCAGGGAAGCAGGGAAACCTACACCTTCCTCCAGAGCCACCTCCATTAGCTCATCCAGGAGGTTACCAGGCCAGCTGAGAGATGACGTCCCTCCTGGGTGTCCCTCGTAGCCTCCTCCCAGACGGACATTAGTAACACCTCGCCTGTCTCGCTCTACTCTGAGCCCCTCCCAGATGACCAAGCTCCTGACGCTGTCTCTAAGACCCCGTTCAGACTTGTGTAATCAATCTGGCTAGATCCACCTCTCAGAGGTCATACTGTACCTCCGGATTCACAGGGACAGTATCCGGGTCTCGTACAGAAGTCGCGTGTAAACATCTGTCGAACTAGAAAACTTTGCCTGGAGTTTATTTACGAAACGAAAGAAACCGTGCGACACGTGTGTGCACCCTGTCTTACCCTGGTCTGAGTTTTACCATGCAACACCTGGAGGACTGGAGGACTGCACCAGATTGAACACGTCAAATTTATCAAAATTTATCAAACTTGATGAACAAATAAGACTTTTAGCTTCACACACATTAACTGACACCCCCATGGGTCAGAGAGAGCTGTGTGAGAAAGACAGAACACACTGCTGTGTGTGTGTGTGTGTGAGGTGGATGCAGTGCAGGTAATAATTCAATTTGAAAATAGGTCTGAACATATCTGGCTTAAAAGTGATCCCACTCTAGCTGGGTTGACTTTTCGGCAAAGGAAGCTCATTTTGGTGTAGTTGCAGTCTTATTCTTCGGGTCACTTCCCACAGCTCAGGGCTGTTGGTGAAGGTAGGAGCGTAGATCCAGCAGTAAATTCAGAGGTCCCATTCATATTGAGTTACACCTGGCTGCAAACCACTACAGTGAAAGCTGAAGGACTTCATGAAGCCAACAGGACCACATCATGTGTGAACACACCAGGAACGTCTGGTTTTTCCAGGGGTTGAACTGCAGTTTGTGACATTTCTGCACGGACCTCCTTCCTCAGCTCAGGAGATTCCTGCTTGGTTACTTCATAACTCACCTCTGTTGACGTGTTGAATGACGCTTCTGTCGTCCAGAGGAAGCTAATGTCTGCTAATGTAATGAAGCTAACGTATTTAGCGCTTGTTTTCACTGTTGTTTGTTTAGAGAAAGGCAACAACAAACAGTTGTTTAGAGAGTTGAAACACAAACAAACGTTTGCAAACATCTCACGGCGTTTTGGTTGTTTTCTTGGTTGCCATGGTGATGAGTCATATCAGACAGTTTGTAGAGAAGATTGAAGCAAGGCGTCTGGACTTGTAGAGTTTTCTAGAAGACGTTTCGCTGCTCATCCAAGCAGCTTCATCAGTTCTAACTGTTTGGTGGGGAAACATGGTTTATATGTGGTTACAGACCTATGTGGGTGGGTCTGGGTAAAACTTAAAAACTTACAAACAATAGCACTAAATGTTTCCATACTTACCTGTGATGATCTGGCTGACTGGGCCAGGTGTGTCTAACGACTGGCTAACGACTATGAAACTGCCGGAGGGGGACTGGTTGACAGCCCTTTGTTCTTACTGTGAGTATGTGCAAACTTCCTGGGAATGGATGGAATCACTGCATTGTATGTGGTAGAAAGATGATGTCTGAGGCCACCACCTCTGTTAAGGGAAGGTTTTTCCAGCTTAACATAGATGGCTTCCTTGACTCCTCTTTCATACCACCTTTCCTCCCTGTCTAAAATGTGAACATTGTTGTCCTCAAAGGAGTGTCCTTTGTCTTTGAGGTGGAGGTGAACAGCTGAGTCTTGTCCTGAAGAGGTGGCTCTCCTGTGCTGAGCCATTCTTCTGTGGAGTGGTTGTTTAGTTTCTCCAATGTACAGATCAGAGCATTCCTCACTGCACTGGACTGCATATATCACATTACTGTGTTTCTCCCTGGGAATCTTATCCTTCGGGTGAACCAGTCTCTGTCTCAGTGTTGTCATAGGTTTGAAATGGACCGGGATGTCATGGTTGTTGAAGATCCTGTGGAGTTTCTCTGATACTCCTGACACATATGGAATGGAGATGTTCTTTCTCCGCCTGGTGTTGTCCTTCTTCTTGTTGTTGGGGGGTCTTGTTTTTGTGGCTTTGATGAGTGCCCACTTCGGGTAGCCACATGTTTGCAGGGCCTTCCTGATGTGGTGTTGCTCCTTCTTCTTCCCCTCTGAGCTGGTGGGTACAGTTTGTGCTCTGTGCTCCAGGGTCCTGATGACTCCCAGTTTGTGTTCCAGTGGGTAGTGTGAATCAAACAACAGGTACTGGTCCGTGTGTGTGGGTTTCCTGTACACTTCCATATTGAGGCTCCTGTCCTCCTCAATATGTACTGTGCAGTCCAAGAAGGCCAGAACTGATGAAGCTGCTTGGATGAGCAGCGAAACGTCTTCTAGAAAACTCTACAAGTCCAGACGCCTTGCTTCAATCTTCTCTACGTATGATGACCTGGATGACTGAGAATCTTCATCAACATATCAGACAGTTCACCAACAACAACCTGAGATTCTTGAAGGTTCTCAGCCGTCAGAGTAGATGATGACACACTCTCATATATTGACTGTGGGATTGATAACAATAATTAAGGACCATTCAGACTCTCACACACACCTGCCCTCCTGCAGATGTTTCATATCTGATCCGATCCGTTTGGAAGCGGGACTCTCAGCTTGTTCTTTAAAAACAAGTCAAACAGCTTTGGACTTCGAGCATGCTCAGTATTAAGCAGCCTTTCCTGGTGAGGACATCCTGAGCTGTTGGTTGTGTTTCATCCTTTTCTTGCTGTGTGTTTGGCTCGAGCAGCTTCTGACTCCTCCTGATGGGATTCAGCTGTTTGATTCATCTGACTGGGGTTTGTTTATCTACTCATTTGTTGTTGTCTTAGCTATATATTTATATATCTGGCTGCTGTTGAGCAGAAGAGTTTGGGCCTTTGATTTCTCTCTGACAGCTCTCAGAGCTGCAGACGAACCAAACGCTGCGTTCAGGCTCCTGAAGGAGCTTTGTGCTGCTGGCCTGTGATGTCAGGCTGATGAAACCTCGGTGTAACAGGAACCCTCAAAGCTGTTTGTAGAGTACACAACAAACACCACCAGGACATGCAGCAAGTTCACCAGGGGGGATGGACTCGGCCTCCTTTTAACCCTCCGAACTCCAGAATCTTGACATGTGTTTAAAAAAACAGGATAAAGTCTGTTGGACTTTGAACGCATCATATGTGATAGTTAGATATAACTTTATGTACATAATATTCACAAAGTGTGTGCATCTAACAAGATTGTGTCTGCAGAAACGGTGATGCGTTCAGGGGCAGTCTGTGCTCTGTTAGTTACAGCTCGGTCTGCTTCTCTTTCTTCTTCACTGTCCTTCAGACATTGATTTTTTTTTCTCTGCTGAGTCGTCTGATGGATGAAGCTGCTCTGGACCTCTGTGTGTGTGTGTGTGTGTGTGTGTGCGCTTGGGCCTGCTTGAATCATATAATCTAGATTTATTTTCTCATAATCCTGACTCTTTCACCTCAACTTTAAAGTCATAGTTCAGATTTCAGACTGTGAAACATGAACAGACTGAACCACAGGGGCAGGTTTTCTGTTCAGTCTGTGGGAGGTTCCAGAATACAAACAGGATTGATTTATGCTTTGTTTAAATAATGCAAATTTAAACGTTGTTGCTGTACAGTATTTGAGCTAAAAACACAACACAAAAGATTAGGACGTCCAAAATCTTATTCACCTTCTCCTGTCTTCCTGTCTTGTTGTCTTCCTCTCTGTGTCCTCGGCTGGCACCGTCCTCCTCCCTCCCCGGTCTCCTGCGGCGGCAGAGCAAACAGCCTGCCGGCTCATTAGCCAGGAGGCGCTCTCCCACAGGCCAAGCATCATCCAGGAGTTTAATGAGACCGTAGGTCAGCAGGAGCTCACATGTTACCTCACACAGAGTGTGTGTCCTGAGTGTGTTCACACCATTGACAGTAAAAACTATGGACAGATCTTCCGTGACGTCACCCGTTTGTTTCTGAAGAGCCGTTCTGAGGCTTGGTGGGAGGCTCCGGGACGTGATGACCGCCGCCATGTTGGCAGCGTCACGTCCACCAAAACTCCAAATATGGACGAAGAGGGGGAGCATGAGCGGGGTTTAGGGGGGCGGGCGATCGTGGGAGCAGGAAACTCGCGCTGTGATACGGCAACCTTCTGTCGCTCAAGCGGCAACGCCCATAATTATGTGTAATAAGAGAACCTATCATCTGAGACCAGAGTGTTTTTTTTGTACCAGGCTGTAAACATGTTCATTTCTGCTGTGAAGTCGGCCATTTTAACATGGGAGTCTATGGGAAATGACTTGTTTTTGGAGCCAGCCCCCAGTGGTTGCGGCCGGACGTTCACCCAGAGTATGAATAAATATGAACAAACCCCTCTGTGATGTCACCAGAGGTTTTCTGCAGCAGGCTCCTCCTAAACTCCTGGTTCATCCCAATACAGGCAAAGAGAAGCCACTTAAAGCTGCCAGGCTGTGAACTTTAAGCCTTAATTTAATATAAAGAAGTTGCTGTGATTGACAAATTTGAAAAAACAAATCCAACATTTATCTTCACACACATTAGCTGACACCTCCACAGGTCAGAGAGAGCTGTGTGAGAAAGAGACAAAGGCAGAACACACTCCTGTGTGTGTGTGTGTGTGTGAGATGGATGCAGTGCGGCGCCTCTGGTAATAATAGCCATGATGGATTCTCACCTGGCCCGGTGAGCTGCGGCTCGGTTCAGGAAGATAAAGATGTGTAGGAGCCCCGGATCTCTCCTCCACCTCCTCCACCTCCTCCTCCTCCTGCTGCTACTCTACGTCCGGCACGAGCCCAGGGAGATATTAATGACACCTCCCCACACACCCCCACACATCCCATCACACCATCAGTCACCGGCTAACAATACCTTTATCAGGGCAGGAGCATCCATCTGCATCAACATGTGCAGGGAACCAGGGCAGAGGTGCGGATGTGGGTAATTAATAAAAGGAAACATGTTGAATGTTGGTCTCTGTGCAACAGTGTCACTTATATTTAATGATCCTGAAGTATATATTACAGCACAGGTTACCTAAACCTTCACGGACAGATCTGTTGCTGAGTTGTCAGTGTGAGACGGATTCAGCGCTGTGTGTGTGTGTTGTTGGTTAGTGGATGTCAGTGGTCAGGAATGCCACGTGTGGCGTCTTTTTTCAGTTTTTGTTTGTGTTTCTTCTTTTCTCCCCCCCCCCCCCCCCCCCTTGTTCTGCTGTTCTTCTTCGTCTCATCGCTAGTGTTTTTTTAAAATGGCCACCGGGGTGTGCCATAACATATCGTGCATGATATATATATACATTTTTGTGTCATCATATGGTGATATTTATTCTATGATGGGACACGATGACGTCAAAAACACATGATTGAATACAGCCCGGTTATGAGACACATGGGGAGGAGGTGCAGACAGGCTGTGAGCGGCAACCTGACAGTAAACAGAAGGCTCAGCCGAGCACGGCTGGAGCTAAGGCTAAAACAAAACATTGGTGATGTGATGGCTGACAGAGGCAGCCGGCTGGTTGTTATTTTATGTTGGAGAACAAAACAATGGAAGACCCTCTTTTAGGCATCCAACCAAAGATACTTTTAAAAACCCACTGAGGGAGCGGACATGTTGGTTAGCCTCAGTCCTCCTGAAGTGAGTAAACTGTGGAAATAAAACAGAAGAAGCCGCAGCAGGAGCTCAGCTGCTCTGCAGAGACTGTGTTCTGACTCATTTGTCGGGGCAGCAGTGAAAAGTCGGGGTCCATTTTTCTCGGTGCAGCCCGGAGCGCCGCAGCCTGAGATATATCCGGGCGGTCCTCAGGGAGCAGCGGGCCGGCCGCTCTCTGTCTCTGCTGTCCTGTTTTTAGCTGCTGTGATTTATTCAGCTTCTCTGCTGCTCAGGTGAGCGGCGACTGCAGCGGCAGGATGAATGAACGGCTGTCAGAGCCGCTCACTCACACACACACACACACACTCACACACACACACACTCACACACACACACACACACACACACTCATTAACACACACACACACACACACACACACTCACTCACACACACTCAGGTTTATTTCAGGCTGCAGGCGGAACCGTCAGGGCCGTCTGTTTGTATTTACTTTATGACGCCCACGCTGCTTTACATCCATTTAAAGACTAAAAGGGGATGAAGTGAGTTGAAGTTGAAGCTGCTGTCACCAGAATCATTTTTACATTAAGGCTGTCATCCACAGAAGGACACGGCACAACAAGACATAACAAGAAAAACTGTAGGTACAGGCTCAAGTAAACTCACTGAAAGCAAGCGAAGTGTCGGTTTAAATTGCTCAACTATAAGAAACTCATTGTAAAGTGAAGTGTTGAAAAAAAATCAGATTGTCTATTGGAGACATTTTTACGTAGGTTGTGAATAAATCGAAGCATTCCCACTGAAAGCAAATGAAGTGTCAGATGTTCAAAAGAACTGTAAGTTTCACAAAAACGTGAAAAGGAGTCATATCCTGCTGTTGTTGTGACAAACATCATTTCAGGTAGGCTTTTCAAAGGAAAAGAAGTGACACTGAGAGCAAGGGATGTGCAAGTTGTAGTGTTGAAAGAGCAAAAGAGAATTAAAACGACATGATAAATGAAGTCAGAGAGCTTTAGTGTCATCTCTGAAAGGAACTGAGATGCAAAACAAAAGACTTGTAAGAAGTAGAAGGAGCTCAAAATGAATGGGAAGTCTTTGAAAGGAGGTGAAGTGTAAGCTGGAGTGCAGCAGAGAATTTGAACTGGAAATGAAACTGAATGTGTGCAGCCTGAAAACAAATGAAGTGTGAACTGTAATACTGAGAAGTAGTAGAATTCACAGAGTAAACTGAAAGCAGCTGAAGCGCCAGTATGTGTAGAAAGAGCCAAAAGTTAAAAAGCACTAAGCACTGAAAGGCAATGAAGTGCAGAGGGAAGCAGTTTTTATGCAGTATAAGAAGTGAAAGCAGTTGAAGTGACATATTTGAGTTGTATAAACACTAAAATGAGTGTTCTGGAGGATGTGTAAATGCCTCATCATATACTTTCATGTATCTTAGGAAAACTCGTGCTTTACAGTGATAGGAGTGGAAGTGGCAGCTTTGCCTGGTGTTTTTCAGCCTTTGTGTTTAACCCGGTTGATTCCAGCTGCTAACAGCTGTCATCCAGCGGCCCTTCCACACTCGGCGCGCCGCCCTTTAATCCACGCCTGCGTGCTCTGCGACACCACAGAGGAAGTCGGGGAGAGGTCGTCGACGGTGAACGTTTCAGACAGAAGTCACTTTGTTTCACTTTTTCACCTCCCAGTCACATAAAAACACGCTTCTCATCTTCATTAATTCCGTCTGATTCCTCTGCTGCGCCTCGCCTCTGTTTTCCTCTTCCTTTCTCTCACACTTTCAACACATTCCTCCCGGCTCCCACTTCAGCGTTCATTTCGGTTGCCCTGCGGCAAGGATTCGCATAAAAGGATTAACTTATCGTCTACCAGTTTAGAGCTCCTAAACTCAGCCTGACGGCCCCCCTGAAAATTGAAAAGATGGATGCCAGAGAGGCGCCATTCACTACATGTTAAATTCATTTCCCCTGTTTGATGCAGCTGCTGCTCGGATGCAGCAGGACGCAGTAAAAATATAAAAAAGCTTTAATATGTCGACTGGAAATTATGAACCGAGACACTCGATTTTTCTAAGAAAATGTGGGAGACCAGATCAGAGATCAAAGCTGAGATAATATTTAGCACAGATGCACTTCCTGTGTGTTAACTGTATGGTGATGTAAATGAATTTTATTTTGAAAATCGACCAGATGTTCTAATGTCTGACTTCCTGCCTGCCTGACCAGGTTTGATGCGGCTCGGCCGCTAAAACAGACTCAACACGTATCGTTTGTGGAGTAGAGCGTAGAGTCACTTCGGAGATGCTTCGCCGGTCTCGTAGACACGACATGCGTTGACTAGAGTGGCAGTGATCAACAGCAGGTGGCGCTGTGCTGCCTGAATACGTTGAAAATAGGTTCCAGTGGCACTCAGGGGTCACAGGATCTTTGTGGTCTCCTTCTGCCCGCTTTAAGGCCAAAAATCCTCCACAGAGATGCTAACACCTGCTTTAATCCACTGATCTTAATTGGTCAAAGTTAGCTCGTGGTAGATGGTGAGTGGCAGACGGTTCATCCAATCAGCTGCCAGCTGCTGTGCAGGAGGATAACGTGAAGGTTTTAACTGTGTTTGTGTTGCTGAGACGTTTCACACGGTGTCTGTTCACACAAAAAACACCCGACTGCACGTGCAAACACAAACACACACAGACACACACAGCAGTGAAGCTGCAGCCCATCACCGACACCCACTCTGTTCCCAGCAGATGTCAGTGTTACATAACGACTCTCTGATGTAACACACACACACACAGCATGTGTTCACCGGCACAAACAGATGAGGCAACACAAAGTGTTTCTGGGACAAACAGCTGAAAGCAGGTCGCACAGCTGTTTGCTTGGAGGATCCTCATTAGCTGAACACAGTGTATTTATTTACACCGTGCATACGTTCATGTCATCATGAAACGAATGACGCTGAGTTTAATTTCTCTGTGTAAGAAACCTGCTGACAAACAGCGACCTTTGACCTTCACGTGGAGTCTCACACTGTGACTGTGACTCGTGGAAGAGCGCGGCCGTCTGATGAGGACGTGCCTTCCTGCAGGCGGGTGACGTGCAGACTGTCAGGCTGTCGGGTCGTCTGTTTAGGCTCCTGCTCACAGTGAGTGAAGTCCCAGACAGACGACACACCACCAACACAAGATGGCAGCACTCCGCTCCATCACGGGGACGTTCAGAAAATGTACGCATCTATCTATCTTTAATTAGTTACTTTTGCCTAAGAAGGAAGTAACGTCACAGTCTGCAGCCAAATCATGCAAAAAATTAAGGGAGGGGTGTGTTGGACATCTAGATCTACACTGTGCAGACTCTGGCTCCAAGATGGCGTCTTTTTCCAACATGGCAGCGCCTGTGAAAGACTTGATCTGTGCGCAAAGCAGTCGACGGGTCTGTTTAAATGGATAAAGTGACTGTATTAAAGCTACAGTGCAGAGCGCTCATCGCCCCCTTCTGGCTGTCAGAGTAATCACACAGACGACGCTCCTCTCTGATTGGTCACAGAATATTGTGTGTAACAGCAGGACAGGACGTTTGTGGCGGGTGGTTGATGCGCGTCGATCACACACAGCTGAGTCTGATGCAGACCTGCAGAGATGATATCACACACAGGCAGCTGCAGAGTCCTTCAGCATCTCATCTGTCTGCAGAACAGTTAGAGCAGATAACACAACACAGACACGCATGCACTGTTTACCCCCGAGGCCTCACACACACACATACTTGGAAACATCTCCAAACGTGTGAAAAATATTTATTTACAGGAAAAGTCTGCGTCACTGCCGCCACCACATATTTCTGGGTGTTTAAAAGATTCGATTTCACGTGGTTCCACTGGGGATTGAACCCAGGACCACTACACTATGGAACCTGTGTGGAATGTGCCTGTCAATCAAACGTGAATGATGGGAAGTGTCACGCACTCCTCGGTCAGCTGACCCGCTCCTTTCTGCCTGAACTATTGTCGTTATCATGCTCTGTTTTCTGTGTGCAGCTCCCTCTGCTCTGTTTGAACAGCTTTCAAACGGCTCATCCATCAGGTCCATATGGGGCCCTGGAGGCAGGAAGAGAGAGAGAGAGAGAGAGTGTGTGTGTGTGTGTGTGTGAGGGGCACAGAAGGCAGAGCAGCATGTTTTTCTGTCTCACTGTGGAGCCCAAATGGAGCACAGAGAAACTCCAACCATCTATTTAATATATTTAATCAGGATGAGAGGAGGTCAACGACTGTACACACGCCCTGTGTGTGTGTGTGTGTGTGTGTGTGTGTGTGTGTGTGTGTGTGTGTGTGTGTGTGTGACAGTCACACTGATTCACTGACTGCCACACTTCAGGTTATTTTAGTCTCAGTTGCTAAAAAACGTTGCCGATATTGTCACACTGTTAAAGCATCAGCTTTGTGTGGCTCAGGTGTGTGTCTGTGTTTGTTATGCTGTTGTTCAGACTCACTGTGTGCAGTGTGGTTCACACTGTCAGATTAGTAAAGTGTAGTATCATGTTGATGAAGATTCTCAGTCATCCAGGTCATCATACGTAGAGAAGATTGAAGCAAGGCATCTGGACTTGTAGAGTTTTCTAGAAGACGTTTCGCTGCTCATCCAAGCAGCTTCATCAGTTCTAACTGTTTGGTGGGAAACATGGTTTATATGTATGGTTTATATGTAAACATATAAACCATGTTTCCCACCAAACAGTTAGAACTGATGAAGCTGCTTGGATGAGCAGCGAAACGTCTTCTAGAAAACTCTACAAGTCCAGACGCCTTGCTTCAATCTTCTCTACGAAAGTGTAGTATCAAGCAGCACCAAGCAGCATCAGCCAGGGTTGGAAACTGCAGTTCACCAAGTGTCCACTAGAGGCCGGCTCCACAAGGAAAGACTTGCTGCTTGTAGGCGTCCATGATAAAAGTCTGCAGCTGAGACGTTTACTAAAACATAAAAACCTGTGTGGCTCCACCTCTGCCTCTCTGCGCCTGTGTACCTGCACAGTTCAGCGTGGCTTCAGTTGCAGCAGCAGTGTGTCAGTTGTGTTTGGCTGCTGGTGATAAGCTGCTGCTCTTTCATGTCTCAGTGTGTGGTGACAGCAAACGTTAGTGCGGTTAAACAGGAAGCAACTACCAGGAGCTCAGTGTGTGTGTGTGTCTGTGTGTACTCTCAGTGTGTGTGCATTGTACACTTTGTTCCTAAAAGCCTCTGAATGTTTGATGAGTTCAGGTTCCTCCAGAGTTAGATGAAAAGATTTAATGTTATTCATGTCTGTTGAGTAAATATGACTAGCTTAGCTTAGCTTACCTTAGCTTGACATAGCTTAGCTTAACACACAGACTAGCTACATGCTCTATCCCTGGGAACATATCGGGCGTGTTCAGTAACGCAGCTATCATCTGAGTCCTTCGGCTGGAGACAGACAGGCGTGTTTGTTACATTCTGAAGGTCGAGGGTTCAATCCCCGGTGGAACCAAGATTTTAGGACACCTTCTTATGTGCTTGTTGTTATGTCACTGAGGGCAGGGATTTTAAACTGCATTTCCCTCCATGGCCTCTAGAGGCTCAGCCAGTCTCCACAGACCTCCATGTTAAAATATCCAACTTTACAGCAGGCTTAGACTTCGTTCTAAACAGGGACAGTAGTTAGTTAAAAGGAGTCAATCCTCCTAGGAGTCTATATGAGGATTGACTCACCTTTGGAGCCAGCCCCTAGTGGCCACTGGAGGAAGCACGATTTGGCTTCATTTCTGGGCCCTGGAGGTTGCCTGTTGCTCCCAAACAGCTCCTCAGAGACCTGTGGGTGACGTCACAGACTCTTCATCCACAGTCTGTGGGTTTTAGTCGTCACACAGATGAAGGAATCACTCAGCAGCAGCAGCAGCAGCTTCTAATTCAGATGATTTGAGTGAGTTTGGCGAATGTTTCATGAAGAGTGTACCTTGAGGCCTCGGGGACACACACAGTGTGTTTTTAATGAAATATAATAATGAGTGTAAAAATAACTGTTTGCGTTAACGCTCCACGAGGCCCCTTAAAGCCTCAGATTTCATGTGAGAGCTGCAGGTAAACTGAAGCGGAGGCTGCTTCAGCTCTCTGCTGGCTGACAGCTTCTTTCTAAATACACATCTGACAGGAGAAAAAAAACCGAGAGTTCAGGCCTCCAGGCTGCAGCAGGTACAACCTGTGCTGTCACACGCCGCCGTCAGCTTGTCTGAAACCTGTTTCAAAGCTGTGAAGATGTAAAACATGGCAGCCCGACACACCAAAGACCAGCTCAGCAGAGACTGCTGCTCCCGCGTCTTATAATTGTTCAGAGCGAGCGGCTCCTCGTACCAATTATAGCGCATTAGCAGCAGACGCCAAAGTCATTTCACCGCCGCTCATCAGGGAGCTCACAACAAAAAAAGAAAAAGAAAAGAGTCTTCCTCTCGCTGCCTTCAGTCGCCCGCAGCGCCAAGTGAAGTGAGGGTTTAAGATGGTGCTGATAAAATGAGATTTAAGGATTAGACAGAGAGATGTGAGTGAACTTTCAGTGACTTGTTTAAAAATGACAAGAGGAAGTGAAATCGTCCTCTGAAATGAGACGCAGGGAAGATGATTCAAATAAGTGAGAGCATCCACAGACAGATTAAAACACAACCACAGCGTGTCGGAGTGAATTAATGACTCATGCATGCAGCATCACGTCCGGCTTGTCTGCCGTCAGAGCAGGAACACAGGTTCGACACTATGACCACATTTAAATTACAAATTTTTTTAAAATGAAAAAATCTCTAAAAAAAATTAGGTGTTTGCACCAACAAGATTCTGTAAAAAAACAAAAAATTCTGCACTCCGCCGCACAACCAGGAAGCCAAGATGGACTCACATGTGACCAGCAGTCACATGACAAAAATTCAGAGAGTGAAGCAGATTTTTCACAGCTGATGGGCAGAGTAGAGTGAAAAAGCTGCTGAAAATGTGCATACTGATTTTAATATATTTACATTTTTGTCATTTTTTATAAATTAAGGTTTGTTTTTTCGGGCGTATGTTATAAAATGTGTGTAAACTCTCCTGGTCTGGGAGCTGGGTGTGTCCTCACGTCTCTATCGGCTTCAATAATCACAGATTCATGCAGGGCTCGCTCTTCCTGCTGAGTTTAGATGTTGAGTGAGTGTTTCTCTGCTCCATCCATCAGAGCCCGGAGGATCCTCTCTCTCTCTCTCTCTCTCCCTCTGTCACCTGCTCCTCCCTCCTCTTCCTGTCTCCTTCGAGCTGGAAGTCGCCTGCTCGTCCCTCCTGTGTTTCCTCCTCATGTTGCTGCTTTCCGCTCGGCTCTACAGATGAATTATGGAGGCTAGAAAACATACGTACACTTACTGTTTTACAAATGAAAAAGAATTATTCCCTTTCTCATTATTCCCCCTCACACCCACAGCAGGAGACCAGACAACAAGCCGTGAAAGCGCAGAGAGGCACAAAACAAGTCGAAATAATGATTTCAAATAAGCCTGACACCGCTCTGCTTATCCGGTCTTTGTCCTCCACCTGCAACATGAACACTTTATTTACCACCACGTTCTTTCAGCCTTTTATTTTCTGACATTTGCCTCCTCCTGCTTTCACAGACCCTGGTTGAACACTGTGCAGCATGAGTCTTCTCTGCAGACAGTCTCTGAATATTTCAGCAGTGAGCGGCAGGTTTTAGGTCAGTGTGTCAGTGTGTCAGTGTGTGACAGTAAGAGGAGGAGGAGGAGGATGGAGGAAGGTGGAGGACGAGATGAACACCATGAACAGAGGAGCTTAAGTAGTCAGAGAGAAACTCGTTTTAAGCTCATGAGATCTGATGAGGAGTTTGGCTTGAAGATTTGATAAAACTTTATTCATCTTGTTGGTGCAAACAACAATAATGTAAATAATAGAAAACATGTCTCCTGCTGGATTCACAGCTGTTTTGTCGTCTTTTATTTACCGTTAATGATCATAGAAGTGCTGCTGCAGTGATCTCTGAACCATGTTCGGAGCACTCCGGATGGACCGATGTGGGGACGCACATTTTTTTAATCAATCAATATCAATGTAACCACGAAATAAATTGTAATCATTACTGCTGCTAAACGTAACGGTTCATTTTTACTCCTACATAGGAGACACAAACAAAAGTATATTTTTGGTTGAAACAGGACAAACATACAACATATAAATACATATAATGTGCGTCCTCGGTCTTCCCCCGGTCCAGGGTCTTGTCCTGATGGGACACCTCAGCTGTTTCCTCTCAGTGTGGAGGAGCAGCAGCTCTACTCCGAGCTCCTCTCAGGTGACATGGAGACTTGTGATGTTAGATTGTGTCTCCATTCTTAAGTAGTAGCTGCATGTTCTGCCCTTATTTCAGGTTGACAGTACAAACCAGGCTGCCCTGTGTGGACACTTTATCTCTCTTTATTCTTCCTCCTCTGACCCTGCGGCTTCTTCCGTTAGCTCAGTGTTAGCGTAGCCTGGTCCAGCTGTTTCTTCAGGTTATCGGAGCTCTCTCTTTCTTTCTCGTTGTACAGAGTTCAGCCAGTGTCACACAGAGGCCCTGTGTCTCGGTGTGGGATTACTCTTATTATCATTGGCGTTTCCTTCTGTCTGTCAGTCAAAGTTATATCAACGATATCTCATGTTTCTTTTGAAGAAATGTTATTTTATCACCCAGCCCTGCACCCAGACTCCCGCCTGTCTTTCAGACAACAGAAGGAGCTGCAGTCTGTTTTGTGAGTTTTAGTTTGACAGAAATCACACTAACTAAAAAATCTTTGAAGGTTTGCAGAGATGTTTGCTGCTCCTCAGGTTGCTGACAGTTTCCTGCCTCCTTCAGAGCTGAAGCAGCGTCTCCTCCTGCAGAGTTGAAAAGGGCAGAGCTTATGAATATTCTGCTGTGGCCTAGATTCCATGATAAAGCCTCATATATATATGAGTGTGTGAGGATTAATATTTGGAGGCAGTCAGAGGTCTCTGCAGATAAACGACGCCGGCCGCCGGACCTGGAGGCAGCACGCTTTGCTGAGGAGGCCTTTTCCAGACGCTTTAAATCACAGCGTGTTCCAGGTCAGGGTTTGATGATCAATGTTAAACCTGCTGCGTGGCTGCGTGCACGCTGCTCAGCTTCCCCTGAGCGTGCTCTGATCTGAGAGGAAGGACGTGAAGTTTAGGCGTGACTGTTATCTGACGGCAGATTCAGTGAGGTGAGCGTCAGCTCCTCAGAAATCTGATGTAATCTGACCATCGGAACACTTCCCCTCCTCAAACTTGTCAGGTTCTGGTGATGGCCTTTAGCTGCCAGTAAGTCTGAAACTTTAAGATGAGTAAGAAGTGGTGGATTTATCTGACTGCATAAATGTTCCCAGTGGACTTTATCATCTTTAATTCGTCAGCTCTTAGACACCACACATGTGAGTGGTAGCCATGGGAACCATTCAGTAGCCATTTGTAGTCGTCACTGTCTGATTGATCGATCAGAAGTCATAACGACAGTGAAACAGTGAGGCTGTGAAGGCGTCCTTCATCAATAGATCTATTAAAAAGTGATGAAGATGAAGGTCCCTTTGTCTAAACTAGCTAAGCTAATGTAGCTCATGGAACATTTTTGGGCTTTATAGGATCCCATATATTCTGGACCGGCTCAGGAGCGCCCCCTATGGAACCAGGAGCTTCACTCCCTTCTCTCTTACGTGGAGACTTGTCTTCTGAGTGAAGAACTGATTTTAAATAAACAACCTGAGCACTTCCTGTGTTGATGTGTGAAAAGGTCAGTTCAATCCATCAAGGTCGTTTTTTCTCCTTCACTTTCTAAAACGCTGTGCAGGTTGTTCTGCAGTTTATTTCTGAACGGGTCCCCCGACAGTCTGAGGACAAGCGGCTGTCAGTTACTGTGTTTTTTTCTCCTCATCGTGGGTCTCTGTGTCCTTCAGGAGGCAGCTGGACGTAAAGCGACAGTTTAAAGCTGAAGGAGCTGCAGCTTCTCAGCAGCAATGAAAATCCATTAAATGTGAAAGAAATCCTCCTCTGCTGCCGTAAATCCCTCAGACAGTTGAGCAGATTAAATTAGAGCTGCAGGAATGATTGGTTTTCATGTCTTCACCTCTGGACTGTTTGAAGACAGAGGCCGGCTCACTCTCAGTCATCACATCTGCTCCTCCTGGTCGGTGTTTGGTCTTTAAACTTAAAACTGTGACGTCCCTTGGTGACCTCAGAGGGTGTGTGTGTGTGTGTGTGTGTGTGTGATGGAGCCGATGAGGTGACCTGCCTCATCCCTGTTTTTAATGTATAATTCAGAAAAATCTGTGTTTTTAAGTTGCTGCTGAGACGTCTGTCCTCCTGCTGTGAAACACCGCCTCACTCTGAGGAGTGTTTGTGTCAGCAGAGGCGTCCCGCTGTTACAAAAAGCTTCTAAATCCAAGAAAGAAAGAGAAACAACCTGCAGGGCTGAGAGCCTCAAACACACACAGGAACGTGGTCTCAGAGCTCCTGACAGGTTCCATAGTGTAGCGGTGATCACGTCTGCTTTACATGCAGAAGGTCGTGTTTTTAAACTGCAGTTCCCTGAGTGTCCACTAGAGGCTGTAGCGATTCCTGCTAGTGATGTCATACCTCTGGGGACACAGGGACAGTGTCCGGGTCGTGTACAAAAGCTGTATGTAAACAACCCTCGAATTAGAACAGCTTTGCCCCGAGTTTATTTCCACAGGGCTACAAAGGAATAAACTAGGGGTGTCCCGATCAGGTTTTTTTGCCCTCGAGTCCGAGTCTGAGTCATTTGATTTTGAGTATCTGCTGATACCGAGTCCCGATCCGATACTTTCAGGACTCTATAAAGGCACTCATTGCAGCAAAACGTGTGTACGTGTGTGCACTGAGAGATTTCACGCACGCATCGAGGTCTCGAACCCAGGACCTGTCGCGCCAAAAGCAGCTGTCATACCCCTACACTACAGGACACAGAGCCACCCTGCACAGAAGGCGTTAACTTTGACAGCCCTGATAAATATATATCCGAGTCCTGATCGGGAGGTAATGTCTGATTCCGATCGAGTCTGAAATCACGTAATCGGGCCCGATTTCTGATCACGTGATCGGATCGGGACATCCCTAGAATAAACTGAAAAAACAAAAGAATGAGCGACACAGGACAAAGAAACGCACAATGCATGCACACACGGTCCCACTGTGGCCTGAACGGACTCTGTATATTACGAGGTGCCACCTAGTGGTTTGGAGGACAATAAACAAGCCGTGTTAATCTGGATTGAGTGTGTGTGATAGCCAGAAAATTTAGGTCTGAACGTATCCAACTTAAAGACTATCCAGATACAATCCTACTCTAGCTGGACTGACTTTCTCCAGTGTGAACGGGGCCTTAATGTGGAGGAACTTTATGATCACACACACTCACACACACACAGTAAATTTGTCTCTTTTTTTTTTCTTCAAAAGCTTGAGTTTGTGGAACTTTATTTTGAAAACCGCATGGGTTCTCTGCTGTTCTTGTTTCTGACTTCCTGCCTGCTGGATCCACCTGTCACTCAAAGTGTGTCCACTCTGAGTGACAGGTGGATGCACCTCAGGCCACCTCAGCTTCACAGTCTGAGATTTAACATGTGGGTCTATGAGGACTGACTCACTGTTGGAGCCAGCCATCTAGTGGAGACTGGAGGAAGTGCAGTTTCTGGTTGCTCCACATTAGCCTCATTTCTCAGCAAGAGGTTCCTGCTCGTTTCCCGCGTTAATAATCGATAAAAAGATGAACCGGAGTTCATGTGTTGTGTTCTGTTTTCCAGGTGTGCCAGCTGTGGTGAAGAAGACTCACTCATGTAAGTTCACCTTTTATCTCCTCTGTTTTGTTTGTTGGGACTCACGTCCCACAATCCTTTGCTCTCTGGCGGTTTATCTGAACATGCAGACACGGTGTTTGAAGGCGGATGCTGTCATTCTAAGCTCCGTCCGCCTCAGGTGTGCTGGAGCCTGACCTGGAGCTGGTGGAGGTTTCCCTCCACCCTCAGCTGTTGTTGTTGTCACACAGTGGAACAGTGAGTGTGAGCAGCGGAGATGAAAGCATGTGTGACGGGGGAACCGCTGCCAGAGTGCGGCGCCTCTCATTAGAGCCGATCAGGCCGGAGAATGAATGTGAGATCCTCCCGCGGTCGCCTCTGCGTGGGCTGATGGGAGGGAGGAGCGCCGATCCTCGGGGCGCTGCGGAGGCGTTCTTCGAACAGCTCACTGTGAGTCTATTGACTGGGTCTGATGAGGGGAGGCGCTCCGGCCCAACAGCCTTTCCGAGCGTAAATCATCTCCCTGTTCTGCCAATTTGGAGGAAGAATGGAGCTCCGGCTGCTCCTCGGCCTCCTCTCTCTGCTGGCAGGAGTCGCTCCCGCCTGCGGCGCTCCGATCTTTACTCTGTTTTCAGGGAGCTTAATCACGGCTCTGCTGGGATTTAAAGCAGGCTGGATGGTGCTGAATGATGTCTTATTTAGTGCGACTTCATGAAGGAAGCTCTGCACACATTCACTGAAACAACACGAGTTCTCTTCATCCACCTTTAGACACTGCTACTGTGGAGGGGTCTGGAGTCAGCATCCTGGGCATGCTCAGTAGGATGTTTGAGCTGCAGGTCTGCTCCACAGTGACCATTGAGATGCTCGGGTGAATTCAAGTCGGCCATTTTCAAGCTCTTACAGCGTGTGGCTTCCTGTTCTCACTGTGTCTGCATGAAGCGCCCGAGCGTCTGAAGGCGTCATGGCGACGTCGGTACATCAAATTCAGATTGATGCTGATGAATCTTTGAACATTTTTACTTGATAACACAGTAGCACACATGCTAACGTTTGGTTACAGCCAGTATTGCACTTCATTAAGACAGCAGAGACGTAAGAGAGACAACAGACACAAGCCGACACGGACCTGTTTCCTTACTGACATGCTGTTGCTAATTGCTAAAAGCTAATTGAGTCAGCCGGTCTGTAAGAGCGAGTCAAACCCAGACCGCCTCCACATCACGCCCCTATACACAGCGGGCACTACAAATGCTAGCATTGTGGCTAACAGGAGGGTCCCCTGCTCTCCCGCCGATAGATGAAGCGTGAAAGAGGAAAATCTTTTCCTGGTTGTTGACTGTTGTCACTGTTAGCTTGAGCATCACTGTCAAAGCTGTCACTGCCTGTTAGCTAATGCTAACTACTGTCACGGTTAGCAGTAAATGGACACCTTGGATTCAGTGTGTAGAAGAGCATCTCCGCCATTTTTTTTGACAAACAGCACATTTAAGCTGCACTTCATTCATCTTTATGTACTTGTTTACAGTCATGTGACCTGTGTGCACATATTGATCGTGTGCAGCTGATCGCTGGCTGACAGGGTTCTGCTGAGGCTGCGTCTTCCTCTGCGTTCGTTCTTCCTTCCTCTTCACGTCGCTCCTCTCCTGTTGTGTGTTGTTCAATAGTGTGTCTGTGATCATTGTGCGGTCATTTTCTGCCTCGCATGTGTCATTATTTTGTGTCTTTGTGTTTGTTTTCTTACCTCTGCTTTCGTTGTGTTTGTGTCTTTTTGCAGCTGTTTTGTGCGTCTGTGTGTTCAGGTGTGGTTTTTTTTTGGTCATTTTTGGTTCATTATTTTGTGTTTTAGTGATCATTTTGTGTTTTTTGTGTCATTGTTGGGAATGGGAATGAATGTGTTGGCTGACAGAGCTGTCAGTCATTGGGGAAGGGTGAGCGGGGGCGGGGTCAGACTGGTGATGTCACAGTCACATGGATCCTCATGCGGTGCAGAGCAGGCAGAGGATGACAGAGCTGAGAGAGAGCTGCTGCTGATCGCACACAGACACACACACTGTGTTACTGCCGGCTCCACCAGGACGGATTATAGCCATGTATTTTGTCATTTCTGCCATGAAAGGTGAGTCTGAACTGTGAGTGTGAGTGTGTGTGTGGGTGAAAGTGTGTGTGTGTGTGTGTGTGTGGGTTTTCATCTCTGCGCTGCACATGACTTTAGCCAAAGATATGTGTGTCTGTGTGTGTGTGTGTGCAGATGCTCCCCTCAATGAGTTTCTGTCACATTTCTTTCTCTCCCACAGACTCACACAGTGTGTGTGTCTGATTGTTGAGCGTGCAGCTCTGTGGGTTCACTGCACACCTGTGCTATTTTTGTGTCTCATATATTTTGTTTGTTTGTTGTTTGTGTGTCTGTGGTGTCATTTTGCATCGTTCTGGAGGGTTGTGGTGCTTCTTGTGTGGTTTGATTTTTGTGTTATTTGCATCTTTTAGAGTTTATTTAGATTCTTGTCGCAGGTTTTTGGCTCTTTGATGTCTGTTGTGTAATTTCGTGTCCTGTGGAGTCACTTCACTGTCATGTTGTGTGTCGTTTCATATCACATGTTGTTTAGGGCCATTTGTGTATTTTGTACCTTTAGTGTCTTGTTGGGGTCATTTTGTGTAATTTAGAGTCCTTTTGTGTCTCTGTGATGCTTTGTGTCTTTCTGCTGTTGTTGTTGTTTTTCTGTGGTTGTGTGTTTTTTGGACACTTCCTCAGCTCGTCCACACAACATGCCTCAGTGTCATGTTGTGTGTGTTTTGTGGAACCTTTTGTGTCATTGTGCATCTTTTGTGGAGAATTTGGTGTCATTTGTTGTAAGTTTCAGTATTTGTGTGTTTTTTTTTGTTTCTTTGTGGACGTTTTGTCGCCTCTTGGTGCTTTTTGTGTCTGCAGGGACTTTTTTGTCTCTTGGTTGTGTGTTTGTGGTGTCGTTGACTGTGCCTCTTCAGTAAAATTCGACTTGCACGGTTTTTGCTCTTATAGTTTGTTGGAGGTAGTTTTGTGTGTCCTTGTGACTCCTTTGTGGTGACAGATGCGATATAAAAGAAGGATATTTTGTTGTTGATGCCGTGTGTCAGCTGCTGTCGCACTAACAGCGGCGCCCCGGCTGACTGTGTCTTTGTGTGAGCCGCATGTCGCTGTGATTCTTCTGACATGGAGCCAAACTGTGTCATGTGACATCACAGACTTTCTCTGGTTCGAACGTTTATGTGAGGAGATCTGAGAGTTTCTGCTCCAGGAAGAAACTCCTGAAACTGTCCAACCTCTGTGTGTGTCTGTGTGTGCATGTGTGCATGTGTGTGTGCGCGTCTGGCCCACATTCACAGTCTATGAGAAAACACTGCAGGAGGCGTTCAGGCAGCCTGTTATGTCACAGGATTACAACAGCCAGGAGATTATTTAACTGCTGGGTGGAGGGAGGGGGGGCGCTGACATCACCACAGCCTCAGACACATGAAGAAATGTGTCAGGATTTCTTTTAATGGGAAAATCAGTGACATGACCGCTCCACCTAACCACTAACCACAACCACAACTTCAAACCTCTTCCCATGAGCCTGGCGACTGAAGCTACAACCTCCAGCCGTCCAGGTATTATCCACTACCCTGTATTCAAAAATGTAAACTGGAGACTTTCAGGAATTATCCACCACCCAGTTTAGTTGTATAGAGTAATTATCTTTAGGAATTATTTAGTGCTTTTTATTGTCAAATACACTTTGTAACAGTGAGCACAAGCTGAAGAATTTCAGGAATTATCCACTACCTTTCTGTCTAATGCAAAACAAGCTACTCTTGACCAGGAATTATCCACTGCCCACCTAAAAAATTTCAGGAAATACCCACATACCATTTAGGCATTTTTAACCAAGAATTATCCACTCCTTGCACTTATCCAGGAAATATCCTTGACCACGTGCTAACAGGCTGAAGGCATGGAGTGCACATTTCCTAAAAATATCCCCCATCCATAAATTACAACCTGCAGTTATCCAGGAATTATCCACTGCCGTGCACCAGTGGGAACAGACTGCGGAGTCTTTCAGGAATTATCCTGTGTTTTATGTAAAGGAGCCTCTGATGATCCCCAACAGTCATCCAGGATTTATCTTCTGCCACACAAGCTCAAGTTGTGTTTATCCAAGAATTATCCACAGCCCTGTCAAAACAAGCTGCACTTATCCAGGCATTATCTGTGGCCTTG